>NC_091321.1:33567514-33572514 GCF_038502225.1 Cherax quadricarinatus | reverse complement strand
CGGCTGCTTGTTAACGTAGGCTCAGTCTAGCTCCCACTATCCCTTCCCCTCCCTCTCCCCCCCCCGAAAGGTGACATGTGGGGCCATTGTCAAACAGTAAATGACTCGACTCACAGCTCTCAACACTACTCTTGGATGACAGAGAGGGTCACCTGTCAATCAACGAGAACTGACGGAGACGGACTAACGTCCTGGAGACGTCCCATATTGGATTTAATTACCTGTGCACGTGTATGAAACTGCAGAACGTAACCCCACATCATTGCAGCGGTAAAGAACCTGCTTTCCTGTCATCGGGATAGAATACTCACGGCGATACTCTGTGAAGAACTAGCCGGTGGAGGTCACCAACACCTGCGACCCCCCCCCCCCACATCAGCAACGGCTAAGATTTCAACAACACAAAGTGTCACCAACACCAGACACCCCAATATATATATTAGCGTTGAGTTCAAATGTTATTTTATTCATTTCATTTTTCATTTTTCTTTCAAATAGGATGTACCTGTCATGTTTTATTGTTTTATGTTT
The DNA here is from genome assembly GCF_038502225.1 of Cherax quadricarinatus. Lineage (NCBI taxonomy): Eukaryota > Metazoa > Arthropoda > Malacostraca > Decapoda > Parastacidae > Cherax > Cherax quadricarinatus. Next base: position 33,571,983 of record NC_091321.1, on the reverse strand, counting down.
GCTTTAATAAATAATAAAGTGTTTATCTTTGTTAATTATTATTTCGCTTTCTATTCATTAATTTTCCTGAGGAGGAGCCAGCTTTGGTAATACTGTCTGAAGTTATTACAGAGCTGAGTAAGCCTTCACACACCAAAATTTCAACATTCGTGTTCTTTTTATTATTAACACATCGGCCGTCTCCCACCAAGGCAGGGTGGCCCGAAAAAGAAAAACTTTGATCATTCACTCCATCACTGTCTTGCCAGAGGTGTGTTTTACACTACAGTTATAAAACTGCAACATTAACACCCCTTTGTGTATCCTATTTAAAAAAAATGGTGTATTATTATTTTGCATCACAGTATTTATTTATTTATTATTAATTTGGACATGATACATAGATGTACAAAGAAATACAGTGGTTAAGTGTAACATGCCAAAAGCCCCTTGTATGTAGAGCATTATGGGCAGGCTTAAAATTAACTTAAGATTAACTAAGCAATGATATATTCAGTGGTAAAAATTATAGTAAACAAATAAAAATTAAGTACAAATGAGCATTACAAAGACAGGTCATATTGTGATTTACTGTGTTGCTGAACATTCAGTAGAATGGAGCATTCTGTTAGGTAATGTAATTAAAAAAAAAACAAAGTTTGATAGGGTCACAGGTTAAACATTTATGAGATACAATTATTCAGTATTTATTTAGTTGTGGGTGAGTAAGTGATTTTTAAGTAGAGACTTGAATTTATAAACAGACAGTGTTTCTTTTATATTCACAGGTAATGAATTCCAGATTTTTGGGCCTTTTATGTGCATTGAGTTTTTGCATAGTGTGAGATGGACACGAGGAACATCAAAGAGTGATTTGTGCCTCGTGTTATGGTCATGTGTTCTGTTGAGGTTGGTAAGGAGACGTTTGAGGGGAGGGTTTATATCCGAGTTAAGTGTTCTATGAATGTAGTAGATGCAGTAATAAGTATGGATGTTTTGTATGGTGAGTAGGTGTAGAGTTTTGACTATTGGTGGAGTGTGCTGCCTGTAGTGGGAATTTGTATTGTTGTCAGTGAGGGGCTCTTGATCCATTAAACTGTGCTTATATTCCCCTGGCTTTGTATTTGAGTGCCACACCACAAGCACAGTGACCCCTACTGGTTTAGTGCGTTTTCCTCAAAGGAAGTTATCACTTGATGGTATTTTGTACAAGTTATCATGTGATATTTTGTACAAGTTATTATATGACATTTTGTACAAGTTATTATATGACATTTTGTACAAGTTATTATATGACATTTTGTACAAGTTATCAAGTGACATTTTTATTCATCAGTTTCTGTGAAATTCGTAAATGTCTCTTTCGATCCAAAATAAGTCACCGTGTTTGATTTCACTGGATTACTTTAGCTTAAACTTAATGTTATTTTTCTGTGCCTATAACTAGATCCTGTGTGTGTGTGGGGGGGGGGGTTCGGCCTGGACATTGGTCCGGGGCCCGGCTGTGAATCTCTGAAGGGGCCCCATAGACGTTTTATTTTGATTTTTTCATTTGATTTTTGTTAATTTCAACTATTTTTAGTTTATTTAGAACAATATTTATGTAAAATTCACTTAGACTGGGGGCCCTCAGCGGGCCCCCAGGGGCACCTCAGCGGGCCCCCAGGGGCACGCTATGTTATGTTTACAAAGCTTAGATATAATTTACGCATTTACATACTTACACGCTTCTTTAAAACGCTTGTCTCTCTTACTAACAAAAAATTTAGGCTTTATTTTGGTCTGTGAAAGATAAGTTTTTTTTTCGGATTTTTAACCTGTAGGGTTAGCCTCCCTGGATAACCCAAGAAAGTCAGTACATCATCGAAGTCTATCCGTCTTATTTCCTTTATGGTTTTACAGTCTTATCCCCCAGGATGCCACCAACCCAGTCAACTAACACCCAGGTACCTACTTACTGCTACGTGAACAGGAACAGCAGGTACAAGGAAACATGCCCAACGTTTGCACCTGTGCCGGGAACCGAACCCCGGACAGCACTCAGTTTGAGAAAAAAAATCGATATATGGATTTTCATGCGAAAACGCTGATCTACAGCAAATATATTTCGCCAATAAAGTTATTTATTATTGACTAATACTGGCCACTAAATGCGGAAATATGGAGACAAGGCGGTGACTGTTCTCTGTTCCCTGCAAAGAAAGTGGGATAAATAAACTGTAGAGAGGATTGGTTCTTGATTCCAACTCTCGGTGCGTAATTGTTTAAATCATACATAGTTTCCTGTAGATACAATGTATTATTGTATAAAATATACATACATTTTAGTTTAGGCAATTTGTTGCCATTTTTGTCATAGTCATCTTCAATACTTTACAAACCATGTGCAACTCTTGGGTATCTTTATTTAGGAAACGTTTCGCCAAACGTTTCCTCAATAAAGATACCCAAGAGTTGCACATGTGTCTAATTCAAGAACATGTCGGTTCTCTGAACCATTCATCTACAACTTTAAAAACCATAGAGTAAAATACCTTGGTCAATACCAGTGTATTGACCAGTGTAACTTCTTCATGTCGCCTCCGTTGACCTTCAACTCAACGCTCATAACTTGTTAATGCAACTTGTGACGACCTTCAGTTATAATGTGTTTGTGTATTTTAGGATATTGGTTAGTTAGTTAGTTAAAGATTCGCCGGTATTCTCCCGGCCCGGGCCTTGTCCAACTGGTGGCCCGGCCTTGGCTCCCTCTTTAGGGAGTGTCTGAGACCTAAGTCTCCCATGGGAGGAGGTACAAGCACCTCCTCATCTTTGGGACCAACTGTCCCCAGGCCTAGCCACAAGCTAGGCCTCTCTGGTCTGCCATCCCCGCCCCAAAGGGGCAAATGGGAATGACAGTCTTATGAGCTAAAGACTCGGGCTCAGGCACCTACCCTACCCTAGAAGGGTTAGGCATGGTGTCGATGAGGATATTGGTCCACCTAAAATGATTAGAGAATGCCTCATCATTTTAGCTTCAATGTTCCTATTTATTTATGGAAAGTTAGAATTAGGTTTGGGCTGCGTACGTTCTAATTTACCATTTTGATTAAAGAAATTAATTTCCATGTGACTTGTGTCTCTAGCGATGTTTTCAATTTTCAAGGTCAATATTTAACTGTATTAACCTTAAAACTACAGGAGAATCTAAAATAAACTTATGTGCTAGAAATTTAAAAAAAAACGATCTTAAACTAAAATTCACCCTTATTTCAGAAGACAATAAGACAAAAATGAGTGAAATATGATTATTTCTTATGACGATATGAATTTTTCAAGGTGAGTGTTTCCTGGCATCGTGAATGCTCCTCACGTGAAGAAATGGCTATTTCTTTTTTTTTCCATTTTTTCTAATTATTTTGTTTATGGATTATATGTTTTAGACCTATATCTATGTTTTGGTATCATATATAACTTATATTTATAGTACAGTCACACGTAAACAAATGTAAACACTAAATACGTAAACAAATGTAAACACTAAATACGTAAACAAATGTAAACACTAAACACGTAAACAAATGTAAACACTAAACACGTAAACAAATGTAAACACTAAACACGTAAACAAATGTGAATGGTACTTACTGGATCCCACAATGCAATGCACTCAATAGAATTTTGGTTTGTGCTGGATACAACTTTAGGACAGATTCGTTTTCTCTGATGTAATCTTAACCAGCCAATCAGGACCATTTTGTAGGTCCTAGAATTCTGGCATAAATTTACGTGAACAGTGAATAGTGCCCATGGCACTATTCCAGTCACGTGCACTTTAGTACAGTGAACTGGGGCTCTGCTGTACTTTTCTCACTGGAACAAAAATCTCCCAATGCTTTTTTACAGTTATGAAACAATGCTGGAAGCCATTAAATTTAGATCTTTTAAACATATTTACAGCCATTAAATTTAGATCTTTTAAAGAAATTTACAGTCAGCAAGATTTCTATTATCGGTAATATACGGTCACTTAGTAAGTGGCCATTATCGATAAAGTGGCTGGCTCAACAGAAAGTAAGAGAACAACGCCGTCCAACATCTTGATATAAGACTCATGGTTACGAGAGGTCTCGCCAGGAAAAATCTTAAGAGCGAACAAAAAAAATCGAAAGTTTTAACAAAGTTATATATGCGATTAATGGCATTCCGTCATTAATCCCGGTGACAGTGATGGTGCTGGAATTTGTTCCGTCATTAATCCCGGTGACAGTGATGGTGCTGGAATTTGTTCCGTCATTAATCCCGGTGACAGTGATGGTGCTGGAATTTGTTCCGTCATTAATCCCGGTGACAGTGATGGTGCTGGAATTTGTTCCGTCATTAATCCCGGTGACAGTGATGGTGCTGGAATTTGTTCCTGGATACGTCTTAAAGACGAAATTAGTTGGGCCCATAAATGTGATAAAGAAAGAATCTGAGTATAACTACACAATAGACACTGTTGACAAAAC
>NC_091321.1:33507514-33562514 GCF_038502225.1 Cherax quadricarinatus | reverse complement strand
CTGAGGTGAATATAAGCAATATCAGTGATATTAAGTGTGGTATGTTGAAGGCATGGTGTGAGGGGACTGGCAGGCCTTAGGAGTGTCTTCACTATTGCCTTCAGAGTGAGCGTCTAATATTATGTGTGTTTTGTGCTATGTACTAGCATCTGGTGCTTTATAACAACGTGGCTGGTACAATGCAACACAGTGATTTGTGTAACATCTTCCTTTAGTGGAAAAGTGGACAGCATAAACAGTGTTTATTAAGTGATAGTGAGAAGGCAACACTTCCAGCTAGTGGCCCACTGCCGCCCGCCCTCACTACCCACCGGCTATAAACACCCCCACCCACCCACACTCCACCCCACCCACGTATCACCACCCACCCTCTCTCTCTCCTGTGAACTTCAAATTATACAAGCCTCCTCTGGGATGACTTCACACCGCAAAATAGCAAGATTATCTACGCTATCTGGCTATTGTCCCAGTAGATACTGCAGTGTTTGTGGGTATACCACAAGGGACAAAGATCTTCTTGGATGTAAAGAGCCTACTTGTTCCAACTACTGCCACACAGATTGCACTCCAGAAGAAGAATTTTGTTGCAGCCAGGTTGAAAATTTCAGAAAACTTAAGGATATCCATAATCCTGTGGTATATGTGGATACAAGCCTGGAGCTACAGGAGGAAGGTTCAGAAGTCCTACCTCAGGGACTCCTGTCCAAAGATCAAGACTGCCCTCTTGGGCTGTGTTGTAAAGTTGCAGCTAAGATAATCCATCACAGGGAAGCACTTCATGAGCTCCTCAAATCATTAGATAACCTACAAGCTATTGTAGAAGGCCAGTGCAAGCCTACATCAAGTGACGCAAGTTGCTCAGCTGATGGTGACACTATTGACAAAGACTGGAAGTCCCACACTGAGCTTAACTCAGGGGTAAACATCTGGTGGAATTCTGTCATCGCTAAGGTCCCACAGACTGACAGAGTTCAAAACACTACCTTTGGGAATTCTAACACAATTCCTCTGACCACCACAGAGGGAACAAATCCTCTTCCCAGCAACGTGGGAAGCCTTGGATCTGTTAATTCTCCTACACCTGACATCTCTGCTTCAGCCACTGCCAGTCTACTTGACAGTGCACATACCATCCCTGATCCTACACCTGTCAGCACACCTGCCGATACTATTCTAGAATCTGGTAGTAGTGCTTCGACAGCAAGCTCTGAGCCAGGAGTTTCTCCACCAGAGAACGGTGCAGTTAGTGATCAGGGAACTATCACTGCACCTGATCACCTGCTACGCCGAAGTACGAACAGCAGGGACACATCTGTCAGAACTGGTAGAGGGCGGGGTAGAGGACGTGGAGGAGGACGTGGTGGAGGAAGACATCTACAGCCGTCTCACCCTCCACTAACACAGTTCCAGCGGCAGAATCCGAGGACAAATCTGCGAAACACAGGAGGTACAACAAATCCTAGTCCACCCTCCCAGGCACCTAGGCTGTGCTCTCGCTGTCACCGGAAGGGGCACTCTGCCAACAACTGCCTGCGAGATACCAGGTGTAACTACTGCTACAAGAAAGGACATAAGGAGGACCAGTGTCGGAAGAAAAAGGAACTTGACAGACAGGGCCACCTGTTTAGAGACCTGTTCTCAGAACAAACCAGCAGGATCTCTGAATTGGTAAACACTCTCACACGTCACCCACTTAGCTACTCCTATCCCAGCCCATCAGGTGGGATTGGGCCTTATACAAGACCACAGACCTACATCCCTGCAGCTGCCTCAGTACCCTACCTCTCTCAAGGGCAGGCACCTTACATTCCCTACACACCCACCACCTCAAGCTGACCACTTCATCATGAGGAGCCAGTCTATCAGCATCCTGTCGGCCAACATTAGAGGTTTCATTACTAATGTTGGAGAGCTCACACATAGCTTTGTGAACACTCGACGTCCCGACATGATAGCTGTTGTTGAAACATTTTTGGATGACAGGACTCCAGAAAATTTTGCAAGAATTGCTGGCTACACCTCATGGATGAGAAGAGACAGGCAAGGGCAAGGAGGTGGTGTTGCTGTGTGCTTCTCTAAAAGTGTTCATGCCCAGCACATAGATGTTGCCACCCCTACACATCTTGAAATGATGTTCTTCAAGCTCTGTATAAACACTAGTACCTCTGTACTAGCATGTGCAATGTACAGACCTCAGTGGCAACATGCAGACCCTATCAACTTCCTAATGGAAAATATTGACTCCCTTCTGCTACAACACAACTGTCAACATATTATAATTGTTGGTGACCTCAACCAGCACCTTATACAGAGGGACTTTGATGACCTTCTTGCAGTGTTTGACATGAGAAACTTTGTTGATTTCCCTACTCATATCTCTGGCTCCTCCCTTGACCCAGTAGTGAGTGATCTGGCAGAAGGCATAGTCACTTGTCAACCCCTCGGCTACGTTGGATCGTCTGACCACAAGGCTGTTTTTACCACACTTAAGATCCCAACAGAACGAGGTGAGGAGTCCACACGCACAACCTGGCTATGGGAAAGAGGTAATTGGCCAGCCCTTTGCTCTGAGCTCGCCACCACCGACTGGAATGCTCTTCTCCAGGGGGATGTTGACAACCAAGTGAAAGCCTTCACTGGACACATCCTTAATCTGCAACAAGAACACATTCCTCACCGGCAATATGTGACAAAGCCTACAGATCAGCCTTGGTTTGGCTTTCGTTGTAGAGAGGCTGCTACTGCTAAGTACAAAGCATGGCGAAGGTATAAGAGACATCCTACCACCTATAACAGGAACTTGCACATGCAAGCCTGTAGGCATATGGGTGATGTTCAAAAGTGGGCCATTACTAAATGGGAGGTGGACACTAAAAGAAAGTTAGCATCAGGTAGGGTAGGCTCCAAAACCTGGTGGTCCCTGGTCAAGGACAGACAAGGTTATCTGCCTGATGAACTTATTCCACCTCTAAATCGACAGGATGGGACCACCTCTACTAGTAGTCAAGAGAAGGCGGACCTCTTTGCTGAACACTTTGCTACCAAAATGCAAGTTCCTGATCCAGCAAGGGACCCTCCTTGGCTAGCTGCAAGAACTGTGTCAAAACTGTCAGTGGTGACAATAAGGCAGGAGGAGGTGCATTTCCTTCTTAAATCACTTGACCAAGAAAAGGCTGTGGGCCCAGACAAGTTGAGCCCAAGATTGTTGAGAAGATGTGCAGACCAGCTAGCAGCACCTCTAACTCGCATCTTTCAGCACTGCCTAGTACAGTGTAAATGGCCCTCTCCATGGAAAGAGGCAAATGTAGTCCCTGTTCACAAAAAGAAGAGCAGAGCAGAAATCAGCAACTACAGACCAGTGTCACTCCTGTCAATCACTGGTAAGATCCTTGAGACAATAATCTCAAGACAAATGACAGATTTTTTTGACTACCACTCACTACTTTGTGATCGTCAATATGGCTTCAGGAAAGGTTACTCTGCTGCTGATCTGTTGTTAAACCTCTCCACTAAGTGGCACCAGTCACTGGATGAATCCAAAGTCAGCTGTGTGGTAGCACTGGACATTGCTGGCGCTTTCGACCGGGTGTGGCACCAGGGCCTCTTAGCAAAACTTCAAGCACTGGGAATTGCAGGCTCTACGCTATGTCTCCTCAGTGATTACCTTCATGGTAGATCTCTAAGTGTAGTCCTCAATGGAACGGAATCAGCAAGGCATCCTATTGGGGCAAGCGTTCCACAAGGAAGTGTGCTGGGTCCACTGTTATGGAATGTCTACTTCAACGACCTTCTTCATCTCATCCCAGAATCACATGCATATGCAGACGACTGTACACTGACATTCACTTATCCAAGAGAAGAAATGCCAGCTGCTCTAAGCTACATCAATCACCAGCTGAGAGCTATATCAGCTTGGGGAAATAGATGGCAAGTAACATTTGCACCTGAAAAAACGCAAATGATGTTCGTCTCTAGGCACCATGATGGTAATGCTGGCGCAGTAGTAAGGATGAATGGGACGATGTTGGCACCTGGAGAAGAAGTTGATATCCTTGGGGTGAAATTTGACTCCAAACTAACCATGAAGAACCATGTTGTAAATCTTGCAAACAAGGCAGCCAGGAAGCTTACAGCACTTCGCCGTATCTCGCATCTGCTTGACAGTAGGGGTTGCAAGATCCTGTACGAGGCACAAGTACGCTCACACCTTGAGTATGCTCCACTTTCTTGGTTTGCCTGCCCCCCCTCTCATCTGCGACTGCTTGACAGAGTAGAGAACAGAGCAAGACGTCTCATCTCTCGCCTGGACCCATCCTGGATAGATCTGTCATTTCAGCAGAGCCTTCAACATAGGAGGGATGTGGGTGGCCTTACTGTTATGTACAAGGCCAATATTGTCAAAATACCACACTTGGATCCACTTCGAGGACAGCGTGAAACAAGCTTTTATGCCACAAGACGGGCAGAAAGCAGCAACTTCACTCTGGCTGTACCCTTCTCCAGAACATCACTCCATCTGAGATCATACATACCCAGGATGACTCGAGTATGGAACACATTCGTACAGCATAATGATGTCAACGAGATAACGTCAGTTGATCAAATGAAAATGCTGGCCCACAGATGGCTCCAACTTCATCCTGTTCCCTACTTGTATGTCTCATAACAAAAATGCTTTCAAATGAGCTGATGTAGGTAACAGCTCTTAGCTTGCCAATAAAGTTAGGAATCCTTAACCTGTAAATAGCTGTCAATAAAGCTAGGGATCCTTAACCTTGTCAAACCCTGTGTAAAAAAAAAAAAAAAAAAAAAAAAAAAAAAAAAAAAAAAAGAGAGAGACAGAGAGAGAGAGAGAGAGAGAGAGAGAGATAGAGATATAGAGAGAGAGAGAGAGAGAGAGAGAGAGAGAGAGAGAGAGAGAGAGAGAGACAGAGACAGAGACAGAGAGAGAGAGAGAGAGAGAGAGAGAGAGAGAGAGAGAGAGAGAGAGAGAGAGAGAGACAGAGAGAGAGAGAGAGAGAGAGAGAGAGAGAGAGAGAGAGAGACAGAGACAGAGAGAGAGAGAGAGAGAGAGAGAGAGAGAGAGAGAGAGAGAGAGACAGAGAGAGAGAGAGAGAGAGAGAGAGAGAGAGAGAGAGAGAGAGAGAGAGAGAGAGACAGAGAGAGAGAGAGAGAGAGAGAGAGAGAGAGAGAGAGAGAGACAGAGACAGAGAGAGAGAGAGAGAGAGAGAGACAGAGAGAGAGAGAGAGAGAGAGAGAGAGAGAGAGAGAGAGAGAGAGAGAGAGACAGAGACAGAGAGAGAGAGAGAGAGAGAGAGAGAGAGAGAGAGAGAGAGAGAGAGAGAGAGAGAGACAGAGACAGAGAGAGAGAGAGAGAGAGAGAGAGAGAGAGAGAGAGAGAGAGACTCCTGGAACTGGCAACCTTCCCCTCCACTGACCATTCGAATACTAATGTTTTTGTTCGATGTCCAATAATTCTGCCCATAATTTTTCCACGGCGTCCCTTTGTCCAGTGAAAGCCAATGTATGGGTGTCCAGGGGTGTGTGTGTGTGTGTGTGTGTGTGTGTGTGTGTGTGTGTGTGTGTGTGTGTGTGTGTGTGTGTGTGTATGTATTGGAGGTCTGTGGGTGGCATGTGAGTAGCTGTGTGGGTAGCCTTGGGTGATGTATATGTATGTATGTTTTGTTCTCGGTGTCTTGTTGGTGGTCCATGGTGTCTTGTTGGTGGTCCATGGTGTCAGGTTGGTGGTCCAGGGTGTCTTGTTGGTGGTCCATGGTGTCTTGTTGGTGGTCCATGGTGTCAGGTTGGTGGTCCAGGGTGTCTTGTTGGTGGTCCATGGTGTCTTGTTGGTGGTCCATGGTGTCAGGTTGGTGGTCCAGGGTGTCTTGTTGGTGGTCCATGGTGTCAGGTTGGTGGTCCATGGTGTCTTGTTGGTGGTCCATGGTGTCTTGTTGGTGGTCCATGGTGTCAGGTTGGTGGTCCAGGGTGTCTTGTTGGTGGCCCAAGGTGTCTTGTTGGTGGTCCATGGTGTCTTGTTGGTGGTCCATGGTGTCTTGTTGGTGGTCCATGGTGTCTTGTTGGTGGTCCATGGTGTCTTGTTGGTGGTCCATGGTGTCTTGTTGGTGGTCCATGGTGTCTTGTTGGTGGTCCATGGTGTCTTGTTGGTGGTCCATGGTGTCTTGTTGGTGGTCCATGGTGTCTTGTTGGTGGTCCATGGTGTCTTGTTGGTGGTCCATGGTGTCTTGTTGGTGGTCCATGGTTTCGTGTTTGTGGTCCAGGGTGTCGTGTTTGTGATCCAGGGTGTTGTGTTTGTGGTCCAAGGTGTCGTGTTTGTGGTCCAGGGTGTCGTGTTTGTGGCCCAGGGTGTTGTGTTGGTGGTCCAGGGTGTCGTGTTGGTGGTCTAGGGTGTCAGGGTGGTGGTCCAGGGTGTTGTGTTGGTGGTCCTGGGTGTCGTGTTGGTGGTCTAGGGTGTCAGGGTGGTGGTCCAGGGTGTTGTGTTGGTGGTCCTGGGTGTCGTGTTTGTGGTCCAGGGTTTTGTGTTTGTGGTCCAGGGTTTTGTGTTGGTGGTCTAAGGTGTCGTGTTGGTGGTTCAGGGTGTCAGGTTGGTGGTCCAAGATGTGGTGTTGGTAGTCCAAGATGTCGTGTTGGTAGTCCAGGGTGTTAGGTTGGTAGTCCAGGGTGGAGTGTTGGTGGTCCAGGGAGAGTGTAAATGGCCCAGAGTGTCTTGGTGGTCCAGGGAAGTGTGTTGGTGGTCCAGGGTGTCGTGTTGGTGGTCCAGGGTGTCGTGTTGGTGGTCCAGGGTGTCGTGTTGGTGGTCCAGGGTGTCGTGTTGGTGGTCCAGGGTGTCGTGTTGGTGGTCCAGGGTGTCGTGTTGGTGGTCCAGGGAATAGTGTTGGTGGTTCAGGGTGTCGTGTTGTTGGAACTGGGTGGAGTGTTGGTGGTATTGGGTGGAGTGTTGGTGGTCCAGGTTGTTCTGTTGGTGGTACTGGGTGGAGTGTTGGTAGTATTGGGTGAATGTTGGTAGTATTGGTGGCACTGGGTGTCGTGTTGGTGGTACTGGGTGGAGTGCAGGTGGTTCTGGGTGGAGTGTTGGTGGTTCTGGGTAAAGTGTTGGTGGTACTGGGTTGAGTGTTGGTGGTACTGGGTGCTGGTTGGAGAGAGGGGTGCTGGTTGGAGAGAGGGGTACTGGGTGGAGGGAGGGGTGCTGGTTGGAGAGAGGGGTGCTGGTTGGAGAGAGGTGTACTGGGTGGAGGGAGGGGTGTTGTTTGGAGAAAGGGGTACTGGGTGGAGGGAGGGGTACTGGTTGGAGAGAGGGGTACTAGGTGGAGGGAGGGGTGATGGTTGGAGAGAGGGGTACTGGGTGGAGGGAGGGGTGCTGGTTGGAGAGAGGGGTGCTGAATGGAGAGAGGGGTACTGGGATGAGGGAGGGGTGCTGGTTGGAGAGCGGGGTGCTGGATGGAGAGAGGGGTACTGGGTTGAGGGAGGGGTGCTGGTTGGAGAGAGGGGTACTGGGTGGAGAGAGGGGTGCTGGATGGAAAGAGGGGTACTGGGTGGAGGGAGGGGTGATGGTTGGAGAGAGGGGTACTGGGTGGAGGAAGAAGTGCTGGTTGGAGAGAGGGGTGCTGGTTGGAGAGAGGGGTACTGGGTGGAGGGAGGGGTCATGGTTGGAGAGAGGGGTACTGGGTGGAGGGAGGGGTGCTGGTTGGAGAGATGGGTGCTGGATGGAGAGAGGGGTACTGGGTGGAGGGAGGGGTGCTGGATGGAGAGAGGGGTACTGGGTGGAGGGAGGGGTGCTGGTTGGAGAGAGGGGTACTGGGTGGAGGGAGGGGTACTGGGTGGAGGGTGGGGTGCTGGATGAAGAGAGGGGTACTGGGTGGAGGGAGGGGTACTGGGTGGAGGGAGGGGTGCTGGATGAAGAGAGGGGTACTGGGTGGAGGAAGGGGTACTGGGTGGAGGAAGGGGTACTGGGTGGAGGGAGGGGTACTGGGTGGAGGGAGGGGTACTGGGATGAGGGAGGGGTGCTGGTTGGAGAGCGGGGTGCTGGATGGAGAGAGGGGTACTGGGTTGAGGGAGGGGTGCTGGTTGGAGAGAGGGGTACTGGGTGGAGAGAGGGGTGCTGGATGGAAAGAGGGGTACTGGGTGGAGGGAGGGGTGATGGTTGGAGAGAGGGGTACTGGGTGGAGGAAGAAGTGCTGGTTGGAGAGAGGGGTGCTGGTTGGAGAGAGGGTACTGGGTGGAGTGAGGGGTCCTGGTTGTAGTGAGGGGTACTGGGTGGAGGGAGGGGTGCTCGTTGGGAGATGGGTGCTGGATGGAGAGAGGGGTACTGGGTGGAGGGAGGGGTGATGGATGGAGAGAGGGGTACTGGGTGGAGGGAGGGGTGCTGGTTGGAGAGAGGAGGTACTGGGTGGAGGGAGGGGTACTGGGTGGAGGGTGGGGTGCTGGATGAAGAGAGGGGTACTGGGGGTGGAGGGAGGGGGACTGGGTGGAGGGAGGGGTGCTGGATGAAGAGAGGGGTACTGGGTGGAGGAAGGGGTACTGGGTGGAGGAAGGGGTACTGGGTGGAGGGAGGGGGTACTGGGTGGAGGGAGGGGTACTGAGTGGAGGGAGGGGGTACTGGGTGGAGGGAGGGGTACTGGGTGGAGGGAGGGGTGCTGGATGAAGAGAGGGGTACTGGGTGGAGGGAGGGGTACTGGATGAAGAGAGGGGTACTGGGTGGAAGGAGGGGTACTGGGTGGAGGGAGGGGTACTGGGTGGAGAGAGGGGTGCTGGATGAAGGGAGGGGTACTGGGTGGAGGGAGGGGTACTGGGTGGAGGGAGGGGTACTGGAGAGAGGGGTGTGGAGGAGAGGGGTACTGGGTGGAGGGACGGGTACTGGGTGGAGGGAGGGGTACTGGGTGGAGGGAGGGGTACTGGGTGGAGGGACGGGTACTGGGTGGAGGGAGGGGTACTGGGTGGAGGGAGGGGTACTGGGTGGAGGGACGGGTACTGGGTGGAGGGAGGGGTACTGGGGGGCGGGAGGGGTACTCGGTGGAGGGAGGGGTACTGGGTGGAGGGACGGGTACTGGGTGGAGGGAGGGGTATTGGGTGGAGGGAGGGGTACTGGGTGGAGGGACGGGTACTGGGTGGAGGGAGGGGTACTGGTGGAGGGAGGGGTACTGGGTGGAGGGAAGGGTACTGGGTGGAGGGAGGGGTACTGGGTGGAGGGAGGGGTAGGGGGTGGAGGGAGGGGTACTGGGTGGAGGGACGGGTACTGGGTGGAGGGTGGGGTATTGGGTGGAGGGAGGGGTACTGGTTGGTGGGACGGGTACTGGGTGGAGGGAGGGGTATTGGGTGGCGGGAGGGGTACTGGGTGGAGGGACGGGTACTGGGTGGAGGGACGGGTACTGGGTGGAGGGACGGGTACTGGGTGGAGGGAGGGGTACTGGGTGGAGGGAGGGGTACTCGGTGGAGGGAGGGGTACTGGGTGGAGGGACGGGTACTGGGTGGAGGGAGGGGTATTGGGTGGAGGGAGGGGTACTGGGTGGAGGGAGGGGTACTGGGTGGAGGGAGGGGTACTCGGTGGAGGGAGGGGTATTGGGTGGAGGGAGGGGTACTGGGTGGAGGGAGGATGATCATTATTATGTCTTCTACACATTATTACTGGGTCGTAGAGATTCATAGTAACATCCCCCCTTTCTCTCTTTCTCCCTCTCTCTCTCTCTCTCTCTCTCTCTCTCTCTCTCTCTCTCTCTCTCTCTCTCTCTCTCCCCCTCTCTCTCTTTTTTTTCACACAGGGTTTGACAAGCTATTTACAGGTTAAGGATTCCTAACTTTACTGGCAAGCTAAGAACTGTTACCTACATCATATGAGACATACAAGTAGGAAACAGGATGAAGTTGGAGCCATCTGTGGGCCAGCATTTTCATGTGATCAACTGACTTTATCTCGTTGACATCATTATGCTGTACGAACGTGTTCCATACTCGAGTCATCCTGGGTATATATGATCTCAGATGGAGTGATGTTCTGGAGAAGGGTACAGCCAGAGTGAAGTTGCTGCTTTCTGCCCGTCTTGTGGCATAAAAGCTTGTTTCACGCTGTCCTCGAAGTGGATCCAAGTGTAGTACTTTGACAATATTGGCCTTGTACATAACAGTAAGGCCACCCACATCCCTCCTATGTTGAAGGCTCTGCTGAAATGACAGATCTATCCAGGATGGGTCCAGGCGAGAGATGAGACGTCTTGCTCTGTTCTCTACTCTGTCAAGCAGTCGCAGATGAGAGGCGGGGGGGGCAGGCAAACCAAGAAAGCGAAGCATACTCAAGGTGTGAGCGTACTTGTGCCTCGTACAGGATCTTGCAACCCCTACTGTCAAGCAGATGCGAGATACGGCGAAGTGCTGTAAGCTTCTGGCTGCCTTGTTTGCAAGATTTACAACATGATTCTTCATGGTTAGTTTGGAGTCAAATTTCACCTAAAGGATATCAACTTCTTCTCCAGGTGCCAACACCCTCCCATTCATCCTTACTACTGCACCAGCATTACCATCATGGTGCCTAGAGACGATCATCATTTGCGTTTTCTCAGGTGCAAATGTTACTTGCCATCTATTTCCCCAAGCTGATATAGCTCTCAGCTGGTGAGTGATGTAGCTTAGAGCAGCTGGCATTTCTTCTCTTGGATAAGTGAATGTCAGTGTACAGTTGTCTGCATATGCATGTGATTCTGGGATGAGATGAAGAAGATCATGGAAGTAGACATTCCATAACAATGGTCCCAGCACGCTTCCTTGTGGAACACTTGCCCCAATAGGATGTCTTGCTGATTCTGTTCCATTGAAAACTACACTTAGAGATCTACCATGAAGGTAATCTCTGAGGAGACATAGCATAGAGCCTGCAATTCCCAGTGCTTGAAGTTTTGCTAAGAGGCCCTGGTGCTACACCCGGTCTCTCTCTCTCTCTCTCTCTCTCTCTCTCTCTCTTTACCTTGTTACTACTCTTCTGGCACTTTGCCTCAATCTTTGCTTCTCTTGCACTTTGTTACTGTTTCTTAAACAATTTGTATTTTCATTATTACAATTTCTAACGTTTTTTCCATGTTCAGTTACTGTATTATGTAATGCATTATCCTTGATACTTCTTCCTGTTTAATTTTGTTTGTTTTTCTTATTTTCTTTTAAATATTATTAACGGTGTATTGTATTTATCTCCTACAGTGACAAGGCAAATTAATAAAAACAAACAGTAATATATATTTATTTTGTCTAATTTGTTTCAGACTTCACTAATTTGGTTTTTGCCTAATCTTGCTTAATTTGACTCCTACTTTATGCCTCAATGTACAAGTGATAACTTCCTTATGCCTCAATGTACAAGTGATAACTTCCTTATGCCTAAATGTACAGCTCGGCTGATCAGGTACTGACTTAAGTGCCTGTCCAAAACCTTCTTGAAGGCAGCCAGGGGTCTATTGGGATGCTGGGAGGCAGCTGAACAGTTTTGGGCCCCTGACACTTTTTGCTAGTGGCGCCCCTGCTTTTCATTGGGGAATGTTGCATCGCCTGCCAAGTCTTTTGCTTTCATACAAGTGATTTTCATGTGCAAATTTGGTACTAATCCCTCTAGGATTAGTGTTTATAATCATGTATCTCTTCTGCCTGCGTTCCAGGGAGTACAGGTCGAAAAATTTCAACCCTTCCCAGTAATTTAGGCGTTTTATCGTACTTATGTCTGCCATGAAGGTTTTCTGTATATTTTCTAGGTCATCAATTTCGCTTTCCTTGAAGGGGGCAGTTAGTGTATAGCAGTATTCCAACCTAGAGAGAACAAGCGATTTGAAGAGAATCATGGGCTTGGCGTCCCTAGTTTTGAAGGTTCTCATTATCCATCCTATCATTTTTTTAGCGAATGAGGTAGATACATTGTTGTGGACTTTGAAGGTGAGATCTTCTGACATTATCACCCCCAGGTCTTTCATATTAGTGTTTCACTGTATTGTGTGGGTTAGAATTTGTTGTATACCCTGTGACAGTTTTAATTTGCTCAGGTTTTCCGAACCTGAGTAGTCGAAATTTCTTTTCATAGAACTTCATTTTGTTTTATGCGGCCCATTAAAGATTTGGTTGATGTCTGCATGGAGTCTTGCGGTGTCTTCGATGGAGGACACTGTCTTAGCAATTCGGATGTCATCCGTAAAGGATGTCAGATATGAGGATGAGGAATAGGATGGGAGAGAGTACTGTGCCTTGTGGAACAGAGCTTTTCACTGTAGCCGCCTGAGACTTACCTCTGTTTACTACTACCCTGTGTTCAATTTGTTAGGAAATTATAGATCTATCTACCAACTTTTCCTGTTATTCGTTTATCACACCATGGTCACACTTGTCGAAGACTTTTTGCAAAGTCTGTGTACACTATATCTGCATTTTGTCTGTCTTCTAGAGCATCCAGGACCTTGTCATAGAGGTCCAGCAGTTTGGACAGGCAAGAGCGACCTGCTATAAACCCATGTTGCCCTGGGTTGCGTAAGTGATGTGTATCTAGATGAGTGGCGAGCTTGCTTCTTAGAACCCTTTCAAAGATCTTTATATGGGATGTTAGTGCTATCGGTCTGTAGTTCTCTGCTATTGCTTTACTTACCCCTTTGTGGAGTGGGGCTATGTCTGTTTTCAGCAGCTGTGGGATGACCCCTGCGTCCATGCTCCGTCTCCATAGAATGTTGAAGGCACATGATAGGGGCTTCTTGCAGTTCTTGATGAACACGGAGTTCCAAGAGTCTTGGCCTGCTGCAGAATGCATGGGCATGTCATTTATCGCCTTTTCGAAGTCATGTGGTGTTAGGATAATATCAGATAGGTTTGAATCTGTCAAAGTCTGAGTCTCGCTCATAAAAAAATAATTTAGGTCTTCACCTCTTAGTCTGGTAAGAGGCTCGCTAAAAGCTGAGTCATACTGGGACTTCAGTAACATACTCATTTCCTAGCTGTCATCTGTGTAAGACCCATCTCGTCTAAGTAGGGGCCCAATACTGGATATTGTTCTCAACTTATTTCATTTATGGCTTTTAGTTCTTCCCGCATTTCTTGTCTCCTATAAGATTCCTTTAGCTTAAGTTCGATGTTCGTGGAGAAATTTTCTCCAGCTCCCCTTCAGCCCCTTTCAGCCCTGAGGGGCCCAGCCTTTTAGAAGGGGCAAGCATCTTGTTTACTGCTACATCAAGTAATTGACCCCAGATGTAGTACGAGCATGTGGCATTGTCATGCGGTTCCTTGCAAGAGACCGATGTTGCAAGTAGTTTAGTTTAATAAGAGACAGTCCATCTCTTACCTTAGCAGGATAATTAAGGAAAATCCTGCTCCCACTTTATTACCATGGTAAAGATAGTGTACATTGTTATCTATGCTTAAGACAGCAAGAATCAAGCATTCTGCTTTGCTTCCTGGTGGAAATTTGGCAAGGAAGCGAAATGTACTAGGTCAGCTTTTCCTTTATGTGCTAGGGGCTTTGCGGCATTGTAAGAGGCTGTGAGGTCAGATTGCTTTTGACCCTGCTAGGGCTCACATTGACACTGGGATAGCCAATAAAGAACACTGATCCACGTGTTTTTGTGTATAAAAGTGTCTCAAAGACCATATCAAGACACAGAGAAGTGTGATCAGCTTCTTTAGTGATAAGATTGTGAATAATGTCACATTAATTGCACTTGTGTCCTTTTACTTTACACAATAATGAGCAAATCTTCATGAACAGTGTAACAACGAGTGTTGCGATTCAACAGAGTGTAGTGGGACATTCTTCAAAGAACACTATTCTTCAATCAAGACAACGGATATCCAGGTGCAACTATGGGTCAACTACAAATACCCAGGTACGTTTAATGAACATAATAGGGGTAGGTCGGCTGTGCAGCGGATATCCTGTTGTGTTTATTAAGGTACCAATACCCGGTGAAACATAGGCCATCGAACCCACAACAGTAAGTGTTGTCAGCAATCAGTTTCTGAGATATGTTGACATAATACCCCCTAGGGGTAATTCTATTCACCAATAAATTTTATTCCAGCCCATTCAGTGATGGATATGACAGCTTCTCAAGACATTGCCTGCAGGGACGGCTGTGTAGGCGAAAGCTGTCTATTAAGCTAAGTTCCCCCTACAGTCCACTATTTAATCTTTGACATAGCTTGTAACACATTTCTCAACAATGTTTGCTATTTCTCTGACCAGTGCCTCCATTTGTATTACAGGTATGTTGGCCTGTTTTAGCTACTCTGTTATTCTTCACCTTACCCTATATAGGGAGCACCTCTCTCTTTCTAGTTCACATCTTCTCTTGCTTTTCCTTAAAGGAATATGCCTGGAGTATACCTAGAGTGCCAAAGAGTTCATTTTTTCTAGACACAAGTTTGGATTCATGTTGCTTAGGATATCTTCCCAGCTTATTTCATTTAGGACCTGGTTGACTTGGTCCTACCATATGGTTTTGTTACTGAAGCTAAATTTGGTGAAGGCTCCCTCGTGACTGATCACATTTTGTTGGTCTGGGGCCCTACGCATACATGTCTATTGTGTTGTGATCTGAATAGATTGTTTTTGATATGGCAATATTTCGTATCAGATCATTATTGTTAATGAAGATGAGGACCAGTGTATTCTTCAGTCTTGTTGGCTCTATTATTTGCTGGTTTAAGGTGAATTTGGTGCAGAGATTTAATAGGTGATGTGTGTTACTTAGCTCATCTGAGCTGCCTCCTGGGGTTAGCTCTTCTACAGGGTTACTTAGGGTGAAATCCCCCAGGAACAAGATGTTTTGAGCAGGAGCTGGAACATTTTCCAGACAGTGGTCGATTTTCAAAAGCTGTTCCTGGAATTGTTGGGACGTTGCATCCAGAGGCTTGTATACAACCACAATGATGAGGTTTCAGCTCTCGATCTTTACTGCCAAAACATCAGCATCATCATTTAAGGTATTTAGTAGTTCCGAGCATATCGGTGACTCTGTGACGTACAGGCCATCCCCCCCCCCTTTTGCCTGCTCACTCTGTTACATCTGGAAGGGTTGTAACCCGCGATCTATATTTCATTGTCAAAGTGATCCTTTATGTGGGTCACTGTGAAAACTGCAAACATTGCGTTTGACTCTGTAAGGTATTTTGTTGATCGTTGCTGGCTTTAGACCCTGTATATTTGCAAAGATGACTGTCGTCATATTGATGGTATGTGGGGAGTCTTTTCTTCCTGGCATTAATATCTGTTGTTTTGGAGTGGAGGACACTGACTTTGACTGCTCCAGAAGTGATTCAAGTTGGTGTACGATTTCTGTCATTTCCTGCCAGCTTTTTGCCTTCCTGATGCTAAAAAATCCTCTCTCTCTCTGGAGTGGTTGTGGCTACCATGGTTTTCCCACTGTCTGGATGTTCTGTATCTTGTCCCCTTTAGGTGATGTGCCTAACAATATAAGTTATAGCATTTTCTTTCCTGAATTGAGGAGCCACACATTTCAGGGTGGAAAAACTGACAGGAACAAAGATTGCATTCTCCCCCTGTCATGTGTGCACGACATTTTCTGGGGTGGTCAGTTGTGCATCCCACCTATTTTTTCAGATATTCCATGGCTGCAGATACCCAGGGTACAGAATCTGCGTAGGTTTGATTTCTGCTTGCCTTGGTCTTTCGTGGCTGCATTCCCTACTGGTGCATGTTTTTCTATCTTCAGCACTTGTACTAGCAATGATGCCTTCCCCAGTATTTTCTGGTATTTTATCTTAACTATTTCTTTGGGCATTTCCTTGATTACCATCTCCAGTGGTATTGCTAGTTTGTAACTTTGGGGTTTGCATGTCCTTGTCTACGCCTGTTACCCCAGCACTAGAGCTCCTACCTTTCTCTGCACCACCAACTTTCATTTCTGCATTCTTACAGGTACTGTCTACCAGGACAGCACCTGTACCAGGGGCGACAGCACCATCTGGCCCAGTCCTTTTATTTTCCCAACTGTTATAGAATGCTGTCAGGTTTTCTATGAAGGTCGTTTTGATGTTTCTGTCTTTTAATAGAGATGTAATATTTTTCCACAGTTGATTCTCATTTGGGCATACACAAAAACACTTCCCTAGTTTAATATCTCTAGTGGACGATTCCTGTATGTCTTCACACGCTGCATGGGACCATTTCCCACAGAAGTTACGCATAATCCATGCAGAAGCCCGTTTATTGCTGCGGTTGCAGACTACACAGAGTTTTATGAAGTAGTGTTTGGTTGTTATACTGTATATTCTACTAATAACCTCCTAAAAGTGTATATCTATCTATCTGTATGTGTATTTTACCGCTGCTAGCAGTAACTGTTATTTGGGTGCTTGATAAGGGCGCCTAAAAACCCTGTCAGCTTATGAATCCGGTCAGAGGATCACTTATTTCTCAACTTATAATCAACATTAAACGTAATCTGGTAAGGTATGAAGGATTAAAATACAGATAGAATAAAGAAAAAGCAACTTTAAAAATGAAATAGAAGTTTTTGAAGGTTTCCTTACAACAGATGCAGAATACAGTGAGCAAGTTGAGATAATGACGAAAACAAAGGTAACAGATAATGAATTGAGGTAAAATGAGGATTATATTGAGAAGGAAAAATGAACGTTAGAAGAATAAATATAAAATTTAAACTGTATTGGAGAGGAAAAGAACATTCCTGAGGGAAGTGAGTACGAAAGGAAGGTAATGAATTACGGAGAAATTTCCAGGAAAGTTCTAGGATACAGAGAATAGAATATTCCTAAGAGAAATTATGTGAAGAGAGGAAGCTTCAGGTGTGCCCAAAGATGCAGAGAAGAAAAAACTATAAATGCAAGAGCAAGGAAAAAATACAGAAAGAAAAGAACAGCAGAAAGCAGGATATAGAAGAGCAAATGAAATGAGTACACACGGATGGGAAAAGAAGACTTGTGGCAGTATGAAAATAACCTAATAAGAAGACTTAAGAAATCGTAATGACACGATTGCAAATAAACCATACCCCCGGCCGGGATTGAACCCGCGGTCAGAGAGTCTCAAAACTCCAGCCCGTCGCGTTAGCCACTAGACCAGCTAGCCACAATAAGATTCATCCAACTAGGTATATTTCTACACCATAGGAAAGTTAGCACAGGCACCTCTGTGACCACAAATGCAAGTTTTTACAGACGAATCTCCAGCTAGCGTGGCCGTGACGAACTCTAGCTCACGGGCTGGAGTTTTGAGACTCTATGACCGCGGGTTCAATCCCGGCCGGGGGTATGGTTTACCTAATAAGAACCATAACATAAATAAAATTGCTGCAAAATCACCCCTGAAGGAAGGTAGCAGGAAATTACCAGGTAATGAAACTAAAGAAATGACTAAATATCACGAAGAAGGAAAAGAAAATCTGTAAATAACTAAAACTGATCAAATACTTTAAAGAGATATTCTTGGTGGAGACAGCGGCAGCACCAGAGTCACAGAAACACTTCAACGTAAGAACATAAGAAAGAAGGAGCACTGCAACAGGCCTACTGACCCATGCGGAGCAGATCCATGTCCCCCCCCGGATTAGCCCAATGACCCTCCCAGTCTGGTCACCTCCACTCAAGGAAAGAGCACTGCACCAGATCCAGCAGCACAAGCTAGTCAGGTCCAACTCACACCCACCCACACCCACTCATGTATTTATCTAATCTTTTTTTAAAACTACACAACGTTTTAGCCTCAATAACTGTACTCGGGAGTTTGTTCCACTCATCCACAACTCTATTACCAAACCAGTGCTTTCCTATATCTTTCCTGAATCTGAATTTTTCCAACTTGAAACCATTGCTGCGAGTCCTGTCTTGGCTGGAAATTTTCAGCACGCTATTTACATCCTCTTTATTTATTCCTGTTTTCCATTTGTACACCTCGATCATATCCCCCTTAATTGTACGCCTTTCTAGAGAGTGCAGATTCAGGGCCCTCAGTCTATCCTCATAGGGAAGATTTCTGATACATGGGATCATCTTTGTCATCCTCCTCTGTACGTTTTCCAGAGCATTTATATCCATTCTGTAATACGGTGACCAGAACTGAGCAGCATAGTCTAAATGAGGCCTAACCAAGGATATATAGAGTTGAAGAACAACCTGAAGACTTTTATTATTTATACTTCTAGATATGAAGCCAAGAATTCTGTTAGCTTTATTGTGAACACTAATGCACTGTTGTCTTGGTTTTAGATTACTGCTAACCAGATCTCCTAAATCCTTTTCGCAGTCAGTTGTATTAAGATCTACATTATTTAGTTTGAATGTGGCATGGTTATTTAACTGTCCAACATTTAGAACTTTGCATTTGTCAATATTAAACTGCATCTGCCACTTCTCCGACCATTGCATCAGTCTATTCAAATCATCCTGGAGTGCTCTAGTGTCCTCATTAGAATGAACTGGACGGCCTATTTTGATGTCATCAGCAAATTTGCTTATGTCGCTATTTATTCCCTCATCTATGTCGTTTATGTAAATTGTGAACAACAACGGGCCCAACACTGACCCCTGAGGAACACCGCTTGTGACGTGCCCCCATTCTGATTTCTCCCCATTTATGAAAACTCTCTGCTGTCTCCTCCTACTCCGTGTTCCTTAAGTTTCCTCAATAACCTTTGGTGTGGAACTCTATCGAAAGCCTTACTGAAGTCCATATACACAATAATATATTCATTACCATGATCTACCTCCTCAAACACCTTAGTGAAAAAAGTTAGTAAATTCGTAAGACAATAACGTCCCTTTGTAAAACCGTGTTGAGATTCATTAATCAATCTGTGCCTGTCAAGATGGCTACGAATTGCTTCGCAATTATTGATTCCATAAATTTTCCCACTATGGAGGTAAGGCTTGTTGGTCTATAGTTCGAAGCCAAGGACCTGTCACCTGCCTTGTAAATAGGTATTACATTTGCCATTTTCCACTTATCAGGCACTATGCCAGTTTGTTGTAATATGTTAAAAAAATTAACCAAAGCTATGCTAAGTTCCTCTTTACATTCCTTTAACACCCTTGCAAACAGTTCATCAGGGCCTGGGGATTTGTTAGGTTTTAGTTTCTCTATTTGTCTGAGGACCATGTCACTAGTTACCGCAATTGTACATAGTTTATCATACTGTTCTACATAATCTATTATTTCAGGAATATCGCTAGTATTTTCCTGGGCGAAAACTGAGAGGAAGTAGGTATTTAGAATTTCACACATATCCTTATCACTGTCAGTGATCTGACCAGAGTTGCTCTTAAGTGGGTCAGTCTTGTTCCTAATCTTACTTCTGTATACCTGAAAGAACCCTTTTGGGTTAGTCTTTGAATCCCTTGCGACCTTAGCATCATAATCCCTTCTTGCTTTTCTTGTTCCTTTATTTCACTTTTAATTGAATATACTGATTTCTTAACTGCCCAACCCCTCTTTTGATAAGTCTATATATGCCTCTCTTTTGACCAATGAGATGCTTTAATCTATTCATCCATTTGGGATCATTTTTGTTAGATCTAACTTCCCTACTTGGAACAAAAGTTGTCTGGGCAGCTAGAACTATGCTTTGAAAAACGTCATATTGGCAACCAAGATCACCTACCTGACCCATAGTCAGGACATCCCAATTTAGCCCACCCAGGTAATTTTTCAGTCCCATGAAGTCGGCCAAGCGAAAATCTGGGACAGAGATTTGATTACAGTAATCTGGGTAATTCCATGATATATTGAAACTAAGTGATTTGTGATCATTTTCCCCAAGCTCATCATTAACCTCAAGATTATTAATTAGTGAATCTTTGTTGGCAAGAACCAAGTCAAGCAGATTGTTTTCTCTAGTTGGTTCTGTCACAACCTGTTCTAAAAAGCAATCCTGAACCGTATCAAGAAAGTCACTAGACTCAAGATTTCCTGTCATGTTGTTCCAATCAATTTGTCTAAAGTTAAAATCTCCCATTATCACAACATTTTCATATCTAGATGCCTTATGAATTTCGTCCCATAACAGCTTACTGCACTCCCTTTCAAGGTTTGGGGGCCTATAAATCACACCCAAAATTAATTTGTCACGTCCCTCGAGAAACTGTAGCCAAACAGATTCTGTGTTCAATGTTTCTAATCTTATATCATGTCTAAAACAATTTAAATTTTCTCTGACAAACATCGCCACACCACCATCCTTCCTGTTGACCCTATCAGTGTGGAATAGTTTATAACCCTGTATGTTGCATTCAGAAGGCATCTCTCTATCTTTCAGTTTGAACCAGGTCTCTGTTATACCAATAATATCTATATTACCTGCACTTGCAAGTAATCTTAGCTCATCTATCTTATTTCTTAGACTCCTAGTATTTGTATAGCAAACCTTAAGGGAGCTAGTCACTCGTTGCCCTCTACTATCTCTGTTTGTTGATCAATTGATTTGCCATTACTAGCAATTTTATTTTGAATATTGTCTTTTAAACATATCCCTGAGGTATCCCGGTAATAATTGCTGTTTTTAACCCTAATGCTGCAGCCTGATTGTTTCCCACAAACACCCATACCTCTATAATCTATCAGTTTAAATTCCTAGACAAGTCATCAATTACCCTCTCAATTGAATTGGCTAATGCAACCTCTCCATCCCCAGAGAGATGAACCCCATCCCTTGCATACATATCACGTTTGCCAAAGAATGTGTCCCAGTTATCAATGAATGGGATTGCAAGTTCCTTGCAGTACGTGTCTAGCCAGCAATTTATACGAATTGCCCTAGACATCCATTCATTGCCCACTCCCTTTCTAGGGAAGATGCTACATATGACTGGGATCCCTCCCTTAGACCTAACTACTTCTATGGCTGACCTGTACTTATCCAGTAGCTCCTCTCTCCTAGCCTTCCCAATATCATTATCCCCAGCACTAGGACAGGTAATGGGCTTGTTCCTTTTACCTGCAATAATATTATCCAACCTGCTGACTATGTCACCAACACCAGCTCCAGGAAGGCACACACTCTGACCTTTCTGTCTCTGTTACAAAATGCACGGTCCATATATCTTACCTGAGAATCGTCTACTACTAAAATATTCTTACCTTGATTAGCAGGGGAATCAGTGGTACCTTCAACCTCACTAACCACTGAAGTACACTCGTCTTGAAGAACAGAGAATCGATTTCCTACCTTCACATCTTCTCTATTAACTCTCATCTTCCTTAACTGTGAACCACTTGCCACTTAAAGCGGCTGCTACTATCACTGCTGGTGACCATTCCTTCCTTACCAGCTAAATCCTTGTCACACTCGCTCCCAAACTCATCTATGCGAAGCTTCAGCCTCCTATTTTCCTCCTGAAGTAGAATCTCCTTCTTCAACACTTGAACCTGAGATTCTAAAACACTACAATAAGCCATGGTGCTTTGTAACAGCCCACGCTAACTCCCAAGAGCTTAGGCAGGTATGACCGCAGGTGACCACTGGCCTCAGTGAAATCTGGCAATGTGTCACTTGTAACTATTTACAACAGATTAGGCAATTGGCTAATAAAAAGAAATGGGCAAGTGTAGTACCTATATCCAAGAAAGGGGACAGATAAGTAGCATTAAACTGAAGATCAATATCACAGACATGTATACTATGTAAGATGGAGAAGATAATCAGAACAGGAAGGAAAATGGGGCTTAGAGATGTCTTACAAATCTGCTTGAATTCAATGACAAGACTGTAAGAGTGAAGCATAAGAGATAGAATGAATGAATTACTTATTACTACACTAGGTCCGGGATAACAGAAAAGCACGACAGAGAGTTAAACAACATCGAACTTAATGGAGAGAAAAACTAACTGTCCAGGGAGAGGTTGGAGAATGGGCAAGTGTAACAAGTAGGGTACAGCAAGCATTGGTTCTACGATCTGTATCTAGTCTAGTATATGCAAATAACACGATACAAAAACATATGAAGTCTGATGCATCTCTGTCCGCACACAGAATAAGAGAGAATAAAAACAAGGAAGTATGAAGAAAACTGCAACTGCACTGGGAAAAACTGAAGCAAATACATGGGTGTTAAAAAATGGGAAAGAGAAGACAGAAATGTGAACAGACTCGGAGGACAGACGTAGCAAACTGACTCCAGTAGGAAAACTTTAGAATAACAAAAGTGCCAAGCATATCTCCAGAGGCACAATAACTGAGTAACTTCAGCAGTGAGAGCGTTTCATAACTCTCAGATTAATCTCGAGGAATATCCACAAAATGATCTGTACAACATATGTTAGAAACATCTTGGAATAAACGAGCAAATTTACATGTCAAAAAAAAAAGGAGTAGGTGCCGAGATTTGAACACGAGACAAGACAGACATGCGGTGATGGAGCTATAAGGCGAGAAAATAAGAACGAAATATAACTACCTCAGAAAAAAGAGAGAAAATGGACATGATAACGAAGTATAAAATACTCGGTGAACTTGACAGCGATAAACTGCTCGAGATGTGGTAATCAGTTACATGCGACACACCTGGAAATTGAAGGAGAGAGACTAACTAGTAACAGAAAAGTCAACTAATATTTCCTCTGCCTGAAGGTGGTAAGGAAGTGGAATGACCTAGATAGTTTTACGTACTGGCTGATACAACCCTCAAGGCTATGAGGGAGTAAACCCAGACAGTGCAAAGTTAGGAGGTAATCAAACATTAGTGAACGCAAATTCATGAGTGTATATAGGTATGTAGACGCCTTCCTTTCTCACCTTCCACGCACGCACGCACGCTCACACGCTCACACACACACACACACACACACACACACACACACACACACACACACACACACACACACACACACACACACACACATACACACATACACACACACACAACGTTCTAATTTGTTTACAAATGGTTTTGAACAAGCTTCACAGAGAATCCTTAGACCATTATTGACGTTATACGCTAGTCCCATCTTATGTGGCGCCTGCATGAAGCCTGCATGGAGCCTGCATGGAGCCTGCATGAAGCCTGCATGAAGCCTGCATGAAGCCTGCATCAAATGAAGCAAATAACAACACTGCAGATAGTTCTTACAGTAAGTTGGTAGCAGAACTAAGGAGAGTGACTACAGGCTCAGAGATTCGGGAACTAAGTTTTCGAGAAGACGAGGACGGGGCAGCTACAACATAAAATACTAAGTGATTTAGATAGAATAAATACTGCCAATCTTTTTGAAAAGTGAGGTGAGGGAATGTGGCAAGACAGACGCAAATGAACCACAGAGACGTGTGGAAATGTATTGATTTTTGTCGCAAAGAAAGAAATATAAGGAACTATGGTGAGACGTAAGAGAGTGGAGCACCATGTACAGCTGCCTGAAAAGGCGTGAACGTTTTAATAAATAAAGTTAGCGGAACTACGTGAACACACACACACACACACACACACACACACACACACATTTACAAACATACACAAACGCGGGCACACAGCAACAACAGGAAATCAACTCAAACTATCATCCTTTATAAAGCTTTCACGATTATTGCTTTCAACAAATTGTTTTAAAAACTGTTTGAACGACATGTGGGAGCCGGAAAGCTTGATTGTTCTGTAGGTTTAGAAAACGTTGTCCGGTTTAGTTCTATTTTAGTTACGATATATGAAGTATGCTATTTACTGCAAATTAAAGCTCACTTCAAGCTGTGATTACACTGCGCACATAAACAAAACAGAGCACATGTACGTACACAGACACAACCCCACACACACACACAACACACACAACACACACACACACACACACAATAATAATAATAATAATAATAATAATAATAATAAGGGAGGAGTGGCAAGAAAGAATCACAGAGGCGTCACTAGGCATCATCTCTCTCACAGAAACCAAGCCCTCAGGATTGATAAACGCCATCTCTCCAACTGGATATCAGATCTTGAGGATAGACAGAGGGAACGGGGAGGGGAAGTGGTACTGCTCATCAAAAAAAATGGGATTTTGAGTTGGACAGAGGGGACAGAGGTGAAGCAAGGTACTAAATAACAGGAACACTTTAGACTGGAGGTCCATAGGTGGTGATTGCAGTGATGTATAACCCACCACAGAACAGCAGGAGACCAAGACAAAAATATGATGAGAATGGAAAAAGAGATGGCTGACACACTGGCTGAAGTTGTCAGAAGGGCCCATGTGAACAGGGCAAAGCCACTGGTTGTGGGTGACTTCAATCACAAAGAAATCGACTGGGAAAGCCTGGAGCCACATGGGGGCCCAGAAATGTGGAGGGATAAGATGATGGAGGTGGTACTGGAAAACCTCATGCATCAGCACGTAAGAGACACTACCAAAGAGAGGGAAGAGGATGAACCAGCAAGACTGGACCTAGTATTCACCTTGAGCAGTGCAAATATTGAGGATATCACATATTAAAGTCCCCCTTGGAGCTATTGATTACGTGGTTCTAAGCTTCGAATACATGGTGGAGTTACAAGTGGAGAGGGAAACAGGAAGGAAAGGAAGAATGAAGCCAAACTACAAGAGAGGAGACTACACAGGGATGACGAATTTCCTGCACGAGTTTCAGTGGGACAGACAACTGACAGGGAAATCAGTAAATGAGATGATGAAATATATTACAACAACATAAAAGGAAGTAGAGGAGAAATTTGTACCCAAAGGCAACAGACATAATGAGAAGGCCAGGACGAGCCCTTGGTTCACCCAAAAGTGTAGAGGCGTTATAACCAAGTGTGCTAGAGAATGGAAGAAGTATAGAAGCTAAAAGACCCAGTTAAAGTAGCAGTTGAAGTGCAAGAAATGAATATGCTCGGGTAAAGAGGGAGGCCCAACGACAATACGAAAATGATATAGCAGCAAAAGCCAAGTCTGAATCGAAGCTGTTGTACAGTCACATCTGAAGGAAAACAACAGTCAAAGACCAGGTAATCAGGCTGAGGAAGGAAGGAGGTGAGTTTACAAGAAACGCCCTTGAAGTATGAGAAGCTCAACATAAGATTCAAAGAAATGTTCATAGTGGAGACAGAAAAGACTCCAGAAAGACGGAAAGGTGGGATACACCAACATACAGCAAAGGAGGGGGTGAAGAGGCTCCTAAGCGAACTAGATATCTCAAAGGCCATGGGGTCGGATAACATCTCTCCATGGGTCCTGAGAGAGGGAGCAGAGGCTCTCTGCGTACCACATCTATCGAAACAGGGCGACCACCTGAGGTATGGAAGACAGCAAATATAGTCCCAGTTTTTAAAATATGAGACAGACACCCAGTATTGAACTACAGACCAGTGACACTGACATGTACTGCACGCAAAGTCGTGGAGATTATCAGAAAAGTGGTGGACCACCTAGAAAGGAATGAGCTTATCAACGACAATCAAAGATGGGAAATCCTGTGTCACAAATCTACTAGAGTTCTATGACAGCGTGACAGAAGACAGACAAGATAGAGGGGGTGGGTAGATTACGCTTTCTTGGACTGTAAGAAGGCTTTCGACACAGTTCCATACAAGAGATTAGTGCAAAAGTTGGAGGACCCGGCAGGTATAACAGGGAAGGCACAGCAATGAATGAGAGAATACCTGCAGGGAAGGCATCAGCGAGTTATGGAATGTGATGAGGTGTCAGTGGACACCTGTGACGAGCGGGGGTCCACAGGGGTCAGTCTTAGGACCGGTGCTGCTTCTGGTATATGTGAATGACATGACGGAAAGAACAGATTCAGAAGTGTCCTAGTTTGCAGACAATGTGAATGAGAATTCAGTCGGAGGACATGGCAGGACAGAGGGAACCGGACAGGCTGCAGGCCTGGTCCAGCAACTGGCTTCTGGAGTTCAATCCCACCAAGTGCAAAGTCGTAAAGATCGGGGAAGGGCAAAGAAGACCGCAGACAGAGTACAGTCTAAGGGGCCAAAGACTACAAAGCTCACTCAAGGGAAAGGATCTTGGAGTGTGTATAATACCGAGCACATATGAAGCGCACATCAACCAAATAACTGCTACAGCATTTGGGTTCCTAGCGAACCTAAGAACAGCATTCCGACATCTCAGTAAGGAGTCGTTCCGGACCCTGTACACCATATACGTCAAGCCCATATTGGAGTACACAGCTCCAGTTTGGTACCCACACCTCGCCAAGCACGTAAGAAAACTAGAGAAAGTGCAAAGGTTTGCACCGAAACTAATGCCGGAGCTAAGGCTAAATGTCTTACTAGGAGAGGTTAAGGGAACTCGACCTGACCACACTGGAGGACAGGAGGGACAGGGGGAAAAGACATGATAACGACATATAAAATACTGAGAGAAATCCACATGGTGGAGAAAGACAGGATGTTCCAGAGACGGGACACAGCAACAAGGAGTCACAACTGGAAATTGAAGATTCAGAAGAGTTACAGGGAAGCTTTTCTTCAGCCAGAGTTATCAAGAAGTGGAATAGCCTGGAAAGTGAGGCAGTGGAGGTAGGTAAAATACATCGCTTTAAGAAGATGTATGGTAAAATTTATGGAGCATTGAGTGGACCTAGTGCCGACCAGTGAAGAGGCGGGCCAGGAGCAATGACTCGACTCCTGCGGCCACAATTAGGCGAGTACAATTGGATGAGTACACACAAACACACACGCATAAACACATACACACACACACGCACACACACACGCACACATACACACACACACAAACACACACACACACACACACACACACACACACACACACACACACACCCACACCCACACAAACACACACACACACACACACACACACACACACACACAATGAATATACACACAAAAATACACAAAGTAACCTGGACAGGCTGGACTCGTGGTCCAGCAACTGGCTCCTCGACTTTAACCCCGCCAAATGCAAAGTCATGAAGATCGGGGAAGGGCAAAGAAGACCGCAGACAGAGTATAGGCTAGGTGGTCAAAGACTGCAAACCTCGCTCAAGGAGAAAGATCTTGGGGTGAGTGTAATACCGAGCGCGTCTCCGGAAGCACACATTAACTAGATAACTGCTGCAGCATATGGGCGCCTGGCAAACCTGAGAAGAGCGTTCCGACACCTCAGTAAAAATCCTTCAAGACTCTGTACACCGTGTACGTCAGGCCCATTCTGGAGTATGCAGCACCAGTTTGGAACCCACACCTGGTCAAGCACGTCAAGAAATCAGAGAAAGTGCAAAGGTTTACAACAAGGCTAGCTCCAGAGCTAAGGGGAATGTCCTACGAAGAAAGATTAAGGGAAATCGGCCTGATGACACAGGAGAACAGGAGGGTTAGAGGAGACGTGATAATGACATACAAAATACTGCGAGGAATAGATAAGATGAACAGACAGGATGTTCCAGAGATGGGACACAGAAACAAGGGGTCACAATTGGAAGTTGAAGACTCAGACGAGTCAGAGAGATGTTAAGAAGTATTTCTTCAGTCAAACAGTTGTCAGGAAATGGAACAGTCTGGCAAATGATGTAGTGGAGGCAGGAATCATACATAGCTTTAAGACGAGGTATAATTAAGCTCATGGAGCAGGGAGAGACAGGACCTAGTAGCAACCAGTGAAGAGGTGGGGCCAGGAGCTGAGTCTCGACCCCGGCAACCACAATTAGGTGAGTACACACACACACACACACACACACACACACACACACACACACACACACACACACACACACGCATCCACAAAAGTGGTTTTAAAGGAAATAACAATACTGCAACTAACCAGGAATCGAACCCAAGATATTTACCCAGCCTCCCGAGTCACTAGGAATTTTTTTTAACGTGTTTGTCCGCTATGCAACCATGCTACAAACATTAGGTGCACAGAACCTGGGCATGGGTAAATATCTCGACTTCGATCCCCGGTTAGTCGCAGTATTGTTATTTGCTTAAAACCACTCGTTTCATGGATGCATTAATCTGTCTACTGCTCGTGAGTCTGGCATCCCAAGCGGGAAACCACGAATGTGCTCACGTTAGGTGTGGCATAGCCAGGTTTGGGTACCTAACGTTTGTTGTCTGGTGGCGCAGTAGAGTAAGGGATCGAGATATTTCTGTAGTGTCCCTGGAGGCTGGGTATGTATCTCGGGTTCGATCCCCGGCTAGTCACAGTATTGTTATATACATGTCGTGCCGAACAGGTAAAACTGGTCAATTAGCAAGAACTCATTTAAAATTAGGTTGTTTCTAAAATTTTCTCTTATACGTTCAACGAAGGTTCGTTGAAGCTGGCACATCTGCCAGAAAACTGGTGAAGAAACAATTACTGACTGATTTTATGAAGATAAAATGTCTGCGGTGGGCACTCGATCATAATTATTATTATTATTACAATCAAGGGGGGAAGCGCTAAACCCGGAGGATTATACAGCGCCTGGGGGGGGATGTGGAAGGCATTCAGGCTTAATTTGGGGAACTGGAGCACAGATCCAATTCCCTAAATCAAGAGCCCCTCACCAACATCAAGGAACCTTCCTTGAGGGGACTCGATCATAAACAATGGACGACGGATGAATGGAGATGTTGTGGGGTAGTTTTACTGCTAAGTCCCTGGAATATTTGTTTTTGTTGAGGGAACTGTGACCAATAACAAATACAAGGCAATCCTGGTAAATCATTTGCTTCCCACTGATGGAGAAGGCATTCTCCAGCAGGAATTTGCTCCATGCAACACTTCAAGAAAATGGCTGTTATTCCTCTAAGAGAATGGGCTAAGCCTCCTAAATTGGCCTGGAAACTCTCCTGACCTCAACCCAGTTCAGAATCTATACTCAACCAAACGCAGGATCGAGAAATAAGACTGTTCAACTGTGGAGAAGCTAATTGTTGCTCTTATTAGGACCTGATACCACGACAAAGAACTTGCCAAAATGTGTTCAACATTGGTCGATTCTATGCCAAAGTTTGTTGCATTGATTGCAAGTGCTTATAAAAACAAAGGATAGTCATATCTCTTATTAAATTAATTATCTGTCATATAACTGTCGTGTTTTTTTTTTCAAATAAACATTAATTTTCCAAATAAATATCTTATTTTATCACTGTCCTAATTAATATACATACATATATATATATATATATATATATATATATATATATATATACTATTATTATTATTATTATCACACTGGTCGATTCCCACCAAGGCAGGGTGGCCCGAAAAAGAAAAACTTTCACCATCATTCACTCCATCACTGTCTTGCCAGAAGGGTGCTTTACACTACAGTTTTTAAACTGCAACATTAACACCCCTCCTTCAGAGTGCAGGCACTGTACTTCCCATCTCCAGGACTCAAGTCCGGCCTGCCGGTTTCCCTGAACCCCTTCATAAATGTTACTTTGCTCACACTCCAACAGCACGTCAAGTATTAAAAACCATTCGTCTCCATTCACTCCTATCAAACACGCTCACGCACGCCTGCTGGAAGTCCAAGCCCCTCGCACACAAAACCTCCTTTACCCCCTCCCTCCAACCTTTCCTAGGCCGACCCCTACCCCGCCTTCCTTCCACTACAGACTGATACACTCTTGAAGTCATTCTGTTTCGCTCCATTCTCTCTACATGTCCGAACCACCTCAACAACCCTTCCTCAGCCCTCTGGACAACAGTTTTGGTAATCCCGCACCTCCTCCTATCTTCCAAACTACGAATTCTCTGCATTATATTCACACCACACATTGCCCTCAGACATGACATCTTCACTACCTCCAGCCTTCTCCTCGCTGCAACATTCATCACCCATGCTTCACACCCATATAAGAGCGTTGGTAAAACTATACTCTCATACATTCCCCTCTTTGCCTCCAAGGACAAAGTTCTTTGTCTCCACAGACTCCTAAGTGCACCACTCACCCTTTTCCCCTCATCAATTCTATGATTCACCTCATCCTTCATAGACCCATCCGCTGACACGTCCACTCCCAAATATCTGAATACATTCACCTCCTCCATACTCTCTCCCTCCAATCTGATATCCAATCTTTCATCACCTAATATTTTTGTTATCCTCATAACCTTACTCTTTCCTGTATTCACTTTTAATTTTCTTCTTTTGCACAGCCTACCAAATTCATCCACCAATCTCTGCAACTTCTCTTCAGAATCTCCCAAGAGCACAGTGTCAACAGCAAAGAGCAACTGTGACAACTCCCACTTTATGTTTGATTCTTTATCTTTTAACTCCACACGCCTCTTGTCAAGACCCTCGCATTTACTTCTCTTACAACCCCATCTATAAATATATTAAACAACCACGGTGACATCACACATCCTTGTCTAAGGCCTACTTTTACTGGGAAATAATTTCCCTCTTTTCTACATACTCTAACTTGAGCCTCACTATCCTCGTAAAAACTCTTCACTGCTTTCAGTAACCTACCTCCTACACCATACACTTGCAACATCTGCCACATTGCCCCCCCTATCCACCCTGTCATACGCCTTTTCCAAATCCATAAATGCCACAAAGACCTCTTTAGCCTTATCTAAATACTGTTCACTTATATGTTTCACTGTAAACACCTGGTCCACACACCCCCTACCTTTCCTAAAGCCTCCTTGTTCATCTGCTATCCTATTCTCCGTCTTACTCTTAATTCTTTCAATAATAACTCTACCATACACTTTACCAGGTATACTCAACAGACTTATCCCCCTATAATTTTTGCACTCTCTTTTGTCCCCTTTGCCTTTATACAAAGGAACTATGCATGCTCTCTGCCAATCCCTAGGTACCTTACCCTCTTCCATACATTTATTAAATAATTGTACCAACCACTCCAAAACTATATCCCCACCTGCTTTTAACATTTCTATCTTTATCCCATCAATCCCGGCTGCCTTACCCCCTTTCATTTTACCTACTGCCTCACGAACTTCCCCCACACTCACAACTGGCTCTTCCTCACTCCTACAAGATGTTATTCCTCCTTGCCCTATACACGAAATCACAGCTTCCCTATCTTCATCAACATTTAACAATTCCTCAAAATATTCCATCCATCTTCCCAATACCTCTAACTCTCCATTTAATAACTCTCCTCTCCTATTTTTAACTGACAAATCCATTTGTTCTCTAGGCTTTCTTAACTTGTTAATCTCACTCCAAAACTTTTCCTTATTTTCAACAAAATTTGTTGATAACATCTCACCCACTCTCTCATTTGCTCTCTTTTTACATTGCTTCACCACTCTCTTAACCTCTCTCTTTTTCTCCATATACTCTTCCCTCCTTGCATCACTTCTACTTTGTAAAAACTTCTCATATGCTAACTTTTTCTCCCTTACTACTCTCTTTACATCATCATTCCACCAATCGCTCCTCTTCCCTCCCGCACCCACTTTCCTGTAACCACAAACTTCTGCTGAACACTCTAACACTACATTTTTAATCCTACCCCATACCTCTTCAACCCCATTGCCTATGCTCTCATTAGTCCATCTATCCTCCAATAGCTGTTTATATCTTTCCCTAACTGCCTCCTCTTTTAGTTTATAAACCTTCACCTCTCTCTTCCCTGATGCTTCTATTCTCCTTGTATCCCATCTACCTTTTACTCTCAGTGTAGCTACAACTAGAAAGTGATCTGATATATCTGTGGCCCCTCTATAAACATGTACATCCTGAAGTCTACTCAACAGTCTTTTATCTACCAATACATAATCCAACAAACTACTGTCATTTCGCCCTACATCATATCTTGTATACTTATTTATCCTCTTTTTCTTAAAATATGTATTACCTGTAACTAAACCCCTTTCTATACAAAGTTCAATCAAAGGGCTCCCATTATCATTTACACCTGGCACCCCAAACTTACCTACCACACCCTCTCTAAAAGTTTCTCCTACTTTAGCATTCAGGTCCCCTACCACAATTACTCTCTCACTTGGTTCAAAGGCTCCTATACATTTACTT
Source organism: Cherax quadricarinatus (assembly GCF_038502225.1). Taxonomy (NCBI): domain Eukaryota; kingdom Metazoa; phylum Arthropoda; class Malacostraca; order Decapoda; family Parastacidae; genus Cherax; species Cherax quadricarinatus. The sequence goes on along the minus strand of NC_091321.1, from coordinate 33,530,591 downwards.
AACATGTCCCAAAATCTCTCTCTCTCCTCTGCATTCCTCTCTTCTCCAGGTGCATACACGCTTATTATGACCCACTTCTCGCATCCAACTTTTACTTTAATCCACATAATTCTTGCACTTACACATTCATATTCTGTTTTCTCCCTCCATAACTGATCATTCAACATTACTGCTACCCCTTCCTTTGCTCTAACTCTCTCAGATACTCCAGATTTAATCCCATTTATTTCCCCCCACCGAAACTCCCCTACCCCCTTCAGCTTTGTTTCGCTTAGGGCCAGGACATCCAACTTCTTTTCATTCATAACATCAGCAATCATCTGTTTCTTGTCATCCGCACTACATCCACCCACATTCAAGCATCCCAGTTTTATAAAGTTTTTCTTCTCTTTTTTAGTAAATGTCTACAGGAGAAGGGGTTACTAGCCCATTGCTCCCGGCATTTTAGTCGCCTCATACGACACGCATGGCTTACGGAGGAAAAATTCTTTTCCACTTCCCCATGGACAATAGAGAGAAATAAAGAAGAACAAGAGCTATGTAGAAAAAGGAGAAAAACCTAGATGTATGTATATATATATATGCATGTGCGTGTCTGTGAAGTGTGACCAAAGTGTAAGTAGGAGTAGCAAGATATCCCTGTTATCTAGCGTGTTTATGAGACAGAAAAAGACAACAGCAATCCTACCATCATGCAAAACAGTTACAGGTTTCTGTTTCACAGTCATCTGGCAGGACGGTAGCACTTCCCTGGGTGGTTGCTGTCTACCAACCTACTACCTACAATATATATATATATATATATATATATATATATATTTTCTTTTTTGGGGATTTTCTTTCTTTTTTGGGTCACCCTGCCTCGGTGGGAGACGGCCGACTTGTTGAAAAAAAAAAAAAAAAAATATATATATATATATATATATATATATATATATATATATATATATATATATATATATATATATATATATATATTACATTAACTTCGCTTCATCTCGCAAAACGTCTGTTCATTAAGAGTAACAGTTTACTGAATCATTAGAGATTATAACTAAATTTAATTTCTAAACAGATTCAATGATTTGTTCAGCATTTACCACAGACAATATATATTGTCGAATATAAAGTCTATACGTATCAACTATTTACAACATGTTACGTAATGTCACTTTAACGAAGCCATTAGTTACAACCAATCATAATAAAACATTAAACATAATAGCTTATGATTCACAGTGACTAGTAATTAGTGATTAAACCCCACCAGTCATTAATAAAGAATTATATCAGTATATTGTCCTTCAATATTTATCAATTATACTTATTAGCTATTCATTCAGACAATTTTAATAATCATTGGTTCTACAGTTAACAGAAATTAAATAAACTTACTAAACGTTATATTAGCAGAAATTATCAGATAATTAAAAAGCTTTCAGCCCAAATTAACATTTATAAATGTAAATAATTCAAGCTGTGAACATAACTGTGGTTAACATTTAACATCTAAATAAATTAATGGAATATTACCAACTCAAGGTTTAACAACCTTGAGAGTAATTAAGCCCCTCGGGTCACTCATAATTAATTAATTTGTTGATTTATATCTACTGTAACTTAATCCCGTCCTAAGTCCATTAGTAGATCATATGGAAAAATAAATTACGCTATTTGCGGGTGAGCTATTGTTAGTGACCCATAAGTGTGAGCTATTGTTAGTGACCCATAAGTGTGAGCTATTGTTAGTGACCCATAATAAGTGTGAGCTATTGTTAGTGACCCATAATAAGTGTGAGCTATTGTTAGTGACCCATAAGTGGGAGCTATTGTTAGTGACCAATAATAAGTGTGAGCTATTGTTATTGACCAATAATAAGTGTGAGCTATTGTTAGTGACCCATAATAAGTGTGAGCTATTGTTAGTGATCCATAAGTGTGAGCTATTGTTAGTGACCCATAATAAGTGTGAGCTATTGTTAGTGACCCATAATAAGTGTGAGCTATTGTTAGTGACCCATAATAAGTGTGAGCTATTGTTAGTGATCCATAAGTGTGAGCTATTGTTAGTGACCCATAATAAGTGTGAGCTATTGTTACTGACCCATAATAAGTGTGAGCTATTATTAGTGACCAATAATAAATGTGAGCTGTTGTTAGTGACCCATAATAAATATGATCTATTGTTAGTGACCCATAATAAGTGTGAGCTATTGTTAGTGACCCATAATAAGTGTGAGCTATTGTTAGTGACCCATAAGTGGGAGCTATTGTTAGTGACCAATAATAAGTGTGAGCTATTGTTTTTGACCAATAATAAGTGTGAGCTATTGTTAGTGACCCATAATAAGTGTGAGCTATTGTTAGTGGCCCATAATAAGTGTGAGCTATTGTTAGTGACCCATAAGTGTGAGCTATTGTTAGTGACCCATAATAAGTGTGAGCTATTGTTAGTGACCCATAATAAGTGTGAGCTATTGTTAGTGACCAATAATAAGTGTGAGCTATTGTTAGTGACCAATAATAAGTGTGAGCTATTGTTAGTGACCCATAATAAGTGTGAGCTATTGTTAGTGACCCATAATAAGTGTGAGCTATTGTTAGTGGCCCATAATAAGTGTGAGCTATTGTTAGTGACCAATAATAAGTGTGAGCTATTGTTAGTGATCCATAAGTGTGAGCTATTGTTAGTGACCCATAATAAGTGTGAGCTATTGTTAGTGACCCATAATAAGTGTAAGCTATTGTTAGTGACCCATAATAAGTGTGAGCTATTGTTAGTGACCCATAATAAGTGTGAGCTATTGTTAGTGATCCATAAGTGTGAGCTATTGTTAGTGATCCATAAGTGTGAGCTATTGTTAGTGACCCATAATAAGTGTGAGCTATTGTTAGTGATCCAAAAGTGTGAGCTATTGTTAGTGACCCATAATAAGTGTGAGCTTTTGTTAGTGATCCATAAGTGTGAGCTATTGTTAGTGACCAATAATAAGTGTGAGCTATTGTTAGTGACCCATAATAAGTGTGAGCTATTGTTAGTGGCCCATAATAAGTGTGAGCTATTGTTAGTGACCCATAATAAGTGTGAGCTATTGTTAGTGGTCCATAATAAGTGTGAGCTATTGTTAGTGACCCATAATAAGTGTGAGCTATTGTTAGTGACCCATAATAAGTGTGAGCTATTGTTAGTGACCCATAATAAGTGTGAGCTATTGTTAGTGATCCATAAGTGTGAGCTATTGTTAGTGACCCATAATAAGTGTGAGCTATTGTTACTGACCCATAATAAGTGTGAGCTATTATTAGTGACCAATAATAAATGTGAGCTGTTGTTAGTGACCCATAATAAATATGATCTATTGTTAGTGACCCATAATAAGTGTGAGCTATTGTTAGTGACCCATAATAAGTGTGAGCTATTGTTAGTGACCCATAATAAGTGTGAGCTATTGTTAGACATAAATGATTGAGCAATTATGTCATTAGGTTGTTTGTTACTGGTAGTGATCCTGTAACACATGACAAGCAGGGGCGCCACTAGCACCATAAGAGACAACACAATAAGAGTGAGGGGCCCAAGACTCTTCAACTGCCTCCTAGCATCCATTAGACAATTCACTTAACATTCACTCTGGTCAATTATGCAGGAATGCCAGCCTAATAAACTCATTGGCACACTAGTTAGTCAGTATAATTAGGATTACTGTCAGTCTCTGACTGCCACTCTGTCAAATCCTAACTTTTTTTTTTGGGGGGGGGAATAGGAAGACGCACCTGCCGTGAGTCACTAATGACCCACTTAAAGCAATTATCACGTAACACTTCGTGTATTATTAGCCAACAAATTGCTATATTGATGTGTTGCTATACTGATTTAATTCTAAACACACTGAAACAAAGATGTTATTTTTCTGCTGTGAGTAATTTTCGGACATATGATTTATGACATATTTGCTAATGTCTCAAGGCTCAAAGAGGCAGATGATTGTAATCATAGGTTATGATTCACATTGCTACTGGAAAGAATAATAAGACACAATACCGTTACTGGAACGCTTCACAAATAACCCGCACATAGGACACTGAAGCTTATGACGATGTTTCGGTCCTACTAGTTTCATTCTCTCATGTGCGGGTTGTGTACTGATACTGGAACACACAAGTTGACCGGAGATGAACAAGGAGGTTTTAGGAAGGTTAGGGGGTGTGTAGACCAAGTGTTTACATTGAAAGTTGTGAGACGTAAATGATGTGGACAGTGTCTGTTGTTCAACTAATTCAAAAACTCATATACTTCCCAACAGAGAGGAGTTGTTTTTTGCTGTCATGAGTAGGCAGCGAAAGAAAGAGCTGCCTGGCAGTACACAAGTAACCTGCACTCACTCTCGTGTGTTAGTGTGACTAGTTAATGGTCCAAGTCGAACCTATGTGAGGGTTATTTGTGTATTGTTCCAGTCACGTTATTGTGCCTTTTTGCCGTCTGTATATCACATTTACTTTTTCCTCCCATATCACCCTCATTACCTTGTCACTGCAACAATCGCTCCTGCTTCCTCCAGCACCCATCCTCCAAAAACAAATTCTGTTCCACACAATAACAGTGATTTCTTGAATCTATTCCATACCATCTCGATGTTCAGTACGTGTACTCTCTCTAGTTCACCTTTCTCCCAATCGTTGCTTATATCATAACTATCTGTTCCTCTAATTTATAAACTTTTAGATTAGAGTTGCAGATGCTGCCACTGACGAAAACATGAACGTAAGTTCTGTTTCTGAGAAGTTCTTCTTATAGCCTCGTATATCAGTGGAAAAACACTGGAGCTGCTGGTTACCAGGCCATGGTTCGAGCCCTTGTGTAATCTGTTTGTTAAATGACAATCATTTATTACGACTTATAATGAGTTTATAGACCATTTGGTTTTGAGGGGCGTGAGAAGAGGTTTACCACGAATAAAGGAAGAGTCGCAATGAACGACAAAGAAAAAGGAAAATAAACAGAGGGGTCTATGCTGTTCTGTGAATAAACAAGAAAATAGACAACAGGGTCTACGTTGTTCCCTTCAGCCAGAGTGGTTTATAAATATGTAATATGTTGTACCAGCTGCCATTGTATGTAATGAGTCTTCCACATCTGCCTCGTCAAGGGACAGGTGTGGAAGACTCATGCCACTGCACCTGCCTTGTCAGGAGGCGGATGTGAGGGTCTCATGCCTCCCTCATCTGCCTTTTAGGAGTTTGGTGTGGGTAGGGGGGGGGGTTCTAACGCCCCAATAACCACTTAGTCATGAGGTTGGGCTCAGGTTGCTGTACCCACCATACCAGAAGGCGTTGTATCTTAAATTCATGTTTTAACAAATATAGCAAATCCAAAATAAAAAAAAATATGCTGTAAGGGGGTACGGCCCCCTAGTAACTTTTTAGAATGCAGTGAAAATTAGTGGATGTAATATCTGCGAAAGTTAATCTGAAGATAATGAGATAAAATTTCCTTTGAATTTTATTAATGTTAAATCAATTTAAGCAGATTTGAAATATGTTTGGTAGGAAAAGGTTAAAATAAATTACGTTTATTATAACAAAGTTAGATTAGGTCTCTACGTTACTTTTGGTGCAAAACCCCATTTTTTGCACTTTTTTAATGAAAACGTCGATAAATCATAAGAGAAAATATTTAAGGTTAGTTCTAATTGACAGATTTACAATTGACAGGTTGTTCTTTTAGGCGCGCCATATTACACTGAACTTTCGTAGTCAAAATTAAAATATTGATAGACCTGAGAATCTTCCATGAGTCTTCGCCAATGTCTTCAGAAGTAACAGGAAAGGCAAAGTGAAGTCCTTGAATGAACATGGTTCTACACTTGTAGGAAAGCTTAGCCAATAACAGCTTTCTGCATAAACAGAAGGAATTTCCAGGAAAAGCGCTCGGTACTTTCCAGTAAAGGATCTCCATAGAAAACACTGAAAAGTAAATTCTCTCTCTTTATTTCAGAGAAAGCCTTCTCCATAAATAAAAGATATAACCACTTCGTGCACCTAACTAGCATTTGCTAGCATACAGAAAACAGTGCTTCTCTGACGAGTACTAGGCTTGGTGAATTAGATAATGGTGAATTAGATAATGGTGAATTAGATAATGCATCTGGGTATCTTGTAGACGTTACGCTATCAATACATTACATGGACATAAATGTAGAAATATATATAGATAACTAACTTGTCTGATACAGCAACATCATGTAATCTTGGTACAGAGAATATCTTCACAACCTACTTGCTAACTCCTGGTCCAGCTCTTGGGTATGACATATTTCCACTGGAGAATCCCGCCTACTACTGACAATGCCTTCATCTGTTGCACCTCAACTGACTTCAGTATACAAGTAACAGTCTTCCTGCCTGTGCTTCAGATTCTTCAAGACTAGAGCGCTCATCACCTGCTCTTAGGCTGAGGGACTGATTACTTTATTTTCCATTGTGTTCTGCATATAGAGCCACTGCATGGCGAAACGTCTACAATAAAGATACCCAGATGTTGCACATATGTCTAATTCATCCTCCTGTCGGTACTGTATAGCACTGATAATCAACAGAGCTCAAAAAATAAATGGTAATTACCTCAGTGAATATTACACAAACATAGAATTATTCTTCTGGGAACATTCATTAATTAACAAATGAGAAACAGGGTTTCCGTTATAACTTCTCGTTACGATTACCGAACAGAGGATCAAGCCTCCACCGCTCCTTGTCCTGAACGATGATTACGACAGGTGCAACAGTTGGGTTGGGAATCTTTGTTGTTGAGACGTTTTGACTACACAATAGACTTCTTCAGTCAAATACAGAGGAGAATGTATTTTAGAGAGCAGGTATAGACGCGAGGTGAAGATGATGTACTCAGTCCATCGACTTTGGAGAAACAGTCTGATGGATTGTGAAACTTTTAAACAATAAAGACACTCAAAATTTTATACTTCACATTAAGTATAACTTTTGTATTGCTAAGAATCCAGTTCTTTGCCTCTTAATATACCGTGAAAATGAGATGATGTAAAGCAGACAGCGCTGTTTGACCCTTGTGCGTTTAGAGCTTAGTTTTGATTATAATATATAAAGCAGGCAAAACAATTACGCTAGAGGAAGTCCAAAAAAAAAAGTCTCCATACATAGCTAATTTCTTTTCTATTTTTTTCCAGCTAGCCTTCAAGAATTCCTTTGTCAAAAGAAAGTGGTATGGGAAGCTGTCGCCAGATTAATAATAATAATAATAATAATAATAATAATAATAATAATAATAATAATAATAGTTTATTAGGACATGATACATAGTTGTACAAGGTATTCTTTCTTCTTCTTATGACCAGAGCTTTGGTAAGATGGGTAAGGAAGAAGGATGGGTAAGGATAGAAATATTGGAAAAGGGTGGGAGGGGGGAGAGAGGTAGGATATAAAAGGTAAGTGGCCCAACCACTTTGGTGTAATTTAAAAAGTGTATGTGAAATGATAAGATATTCTTTAAGGGGTATAACACTAACCCATCAGAGTCACATAGATATAACAGATATGTAAGTACATGACTCTGAATTGGTAGTAATTATACAAGTTGCAATTGCTTTTGGTTGAGGCGCAGACGTCAGTGTTGACAAAGAATTGTCAGTCATGTAGAGAATATTCTGCAGATACAATTTGCTAAAACTGATTAATTTCCCTATATATGGAGACTTTTGGGACACCCTGTACTTCCTTATAATTGTTCAAAACAAGTTGTGGAATCTTCCTTTATAAGCAAAATTCTAGATATTTTATAAATTCAAACTCTGATACCTGTAAGATGGATTGTTTCCTGAGCCAGAGCGAAGCTCCTCTCACAATGATACTAAATATTAGTCATTCTGTAAATTGGTTCTCTCTCATAATGCATGGAATTTAAACATAGCCGATTTTTTTTAATAATGACTCTGCTAATTACCTTTTATTCTAATGAACTGTGTGGAAATGAAGGTTTAATATAAGAAGCACTGCATATTTTATTCTAACTATTGTTACTAGGGTCAGGGCTGCTAGTTAGCTAAGCCTCCCTTTTAAAGAGAGACAACCCTTAATAGCTAATGCTATTCAAGACTGCTGAGTCTTACCTTTATAGAGAGAGAACCTTTAGTAGCTAATCCTTAGTAGAAATCTAAGCAATGTTCCACTATTACCGACGAAAATGTAATAACACTACTGAAAGCAAATCACTGAACGGAGGGTTGGAACCCATGGTAAGCTAGATCTAAGACTACCAGCCCAGTGTATTGTCCACTGTGTTGTATCATGCTAGCCTACTTCAGGAATTTCTATACACTTTTGGAAGGTTAGTACGGACACTACTATGGCAACAAATACGATTTGTTTTCCAGACTAATCTCACACTAACATGGGGCCCATACTAACCTTCCTAATTATTATTATTACAATAAAAAAGAAGCGCTAAACCACAAGGGATATACAGCTAACCTTCCTAATGTGTATATAAATAAGCCTAGTTAAATCTTTTTAGGTCGGCATGGTACTGTTTATAACGCATTGATACCTTACTTTAAGAACTGCTTGCTATAGGTTCGATCCTCCTATTCAATGTCATTAATTAGCGTATTATTCATAATGGTTTGAAAGGAACATGGGCAAGAGCTTGCCACAGCCATGTGACATTCATCTGTGAAAACCTGCATCTTTGTTCACAGTGGGGCCCATGACATCCTTCCTCATGTATACAGAAATACACTTAGAGGAATCTTATAAGGCCAGCATGGTGCAGTGGATAACCCACTGGCCGGCTACTCTAGGATTGGCTTGCCGTAAGTTAAACTTCTTCGTTCAATGAGTACTGCACCTCTGGTTTAGCTTATTTTCCTATTTCTTGCCACTCAGTTGTTGATAAACACTTGTTTTTTGCAGTCTTTTTTGTTTTCTTAACTTGAAATGGCGTATGGCATTACTGGGGTTATAATATCTTGGCCGAAGCTCAGTCTCTAGTCCTTCCAGGCAACCTGCTGCTTTCCTCTCACCGATAAGCCAGATACCGTTGGCTAGGCATTTGTCCACACATTTAGATGAACACAGATGTGTTGGCTGCACCAGTCACACCAACATCGCTTTAATTCTGCATCATAACAAGGCATCACATCACGTGGATTAACCCAGGGTGAAACACAGAAAGAGATAAAATCCTTGAATAAATTCTTAAGTCATACCACAGACATCATTACCCAGAACAAGGAAAGTTTCCCGTAGGTGGGACCCCTGGCTGCTCTGCCCCTCGGCACACACCTTCCTCTTGACCTGACAGTCAGGTTCGACCTTACGATGCCTCTTTACGTGAACAAAGTTAAAGAGGTAGAAATGAGATAAAAGAAACTGATGGCTGAAACTAAAGCAGACAGGGAAGAGAGAGAGCTGGAGAGAGACCAGAAACAGAGAAAGATAAAGAATGTAAGAAAAATGTAAGAAAAAGAATGTAAGCAACTTTTACTCAGCAGGTCAAGTATGAGATAAAGGAAAAAATGGTAAGAGACAGAGGAATTAAGAGTGGTAAGAGAAACCTTGATGAGACACGAAGAGAAGAGTATGTAACACAGAGCTCTCGTGGTGTTCAGGCTGAACGAAGAAAGAAAATCTGAGAGAAGAATAAGTCAGATGGAAGAACATTAGATTGGAGACCTAATATAAGTAATGTGAGCTGCAGGTGAGACCAGTAACATCTGTGTTCTCTGCAATAATATATAATAATAATATATCTTTACTACAAGTACATGTACAAGGTATACAGACCTAGCTGACATCAATGACATACTACTATATAGAAAGCCTCTTGTTATGCAGAGCATTTCGGGCAAATTAGGTCAGTTTTGTCCCAGGATGCGACACACACCAGTCAACTAACACCCAGGTACCCATTTTACTGATGGGTGAAAATAGACAGCAGGTGTAAAGAAACACGTCCAGTGTTTCTACCCTGGCTGGGAATCGAACTCAGACACTCGCCGTGTGAAGCGAGAGCTTTAGCCACCAGGCCACCATACGCCCATGTGCTTACTGTGCATACTGTGTTTACCCTTTACAAGCCAGGAAACAAGGAATCTAGTCATGAGAAGGAAACTGAACTTAAGGGAGATCTCTCATGCTCGACACAGTCTGTGTCAATGAAGACAGCATGGTAGACAAGGAAAGTGATAATGAAGACAGCATGGTAGACAAGGAAACTGACAATGAAGACAACATGGTAGGCAAGGAAACTGACAATGAAGACAACATGGTAGACAAGGAAACTGACAATGAAGACAGCATGGTAGACAAGGAAACTGACAATGAAGACAGCATGGTAGACAAGGAAACTGACAATGAAGACAGCATGGTAGACAAGGAAACTGACAATGAAGACAGCATGGTAGACAAGGAAACTGGCAATGAAGACAGCATGGTAGACAAGGAAACTGACAATGAAGACAGCATGGTAGACAAGGAAACTGACAATGAAGACAGCATGGTAGACAAGGAAACTGACAATGAAGACAGCATGGTAGACAAGGAAACTGACAATGAAGACAACATGGTAGACAAGGAAACTGACAATGAAGACAGCATGGTAGACAAGGAAACTGACAATGAAGACATCATGGTAGACAAGGAAACTGACAATGAAGACAGCATGGTAGACAAGGAAACTGACAATGAAGACAGCATGGTAGACAAGGAAACTGACAATGAAGACAGCATGGTAGACAAGGAAACTGACAATGAAGACAGCATGGTAGACAAGGAAACTGACAATGAAGACAGCATGGTAGACAAGGAAAGTGACAATGAAGACAGCATGGTAGACAAGGAAACTGACAATGAAGACAGCATGGTAAACAAGGAAAGTGATAATGAAACACAGATAATTATCTCGGATGGGGAGGCTCAACAGAGACAAAGAGCTCAGGTAATGTCCCAACACTACAGAGAATCTTTGCCCAATTTCTCCAGAAGTAAAGAAAGACAGAAGCTTTCTCAGTCAATAGTAAGAGATAGAAATTAGAGTGTGCTTCTTAAATGAAGATGGTCACCAAAAAATGTTGGGTCAAGAGCAAAAAAGTATCAAAGGAAACCCCTGATATTATAGCTGTTACAGAGATGAAAGTCTTAGGAATAATATAAATTCAGTATTCTCAAATGACTGTCAAAAAAAAAAAAAAAGGAAAATGAGAAGGAATAACACTGGCGGTCAGAAACATCTGGAGATTTAAAACACTACGATACCTGGAAAAGGAGGATTTCAGGGATTACATAGTAAGTACTGTAGTGTTCGGAGAGTAATGACGATCCACCAATAACAACAGAAGGCTATAGGAACAGGATAACTTGTATAAGAGGCCAGTTATACACATTTGAGATGGTGACAGACAAGTGGTACTCAGTTTTAATTACCTGGTAGCAATGGTAATGGAGAAGGAAATGGAGAAAACTAGTGAATAAAACTGTGCAGGATGGGATGGAGGTAAAGCAGTTGAAGTGCCAAGAAATTAAAAAACGTGCACGAACCGTGAAGAAACGGAACAAGAAAAACAAAGAATGTACATAGTTTAACAAAGAATGGAGAGAAGCCAAGGGAAGAGACAAGAGAGCATGGACAAAAAAAAAAAACAGAATTAAGCAAGAGAGCCAAAAACGAGTCTCAAAGACTAAGAAGAGATGCTGAAAGGCAATTAAAAAATGATATTATATCAAAGACATACACAGAACCAAGTAAAAAAAAGAACTGTGAAAATCGAGGAGATAATGCTGAAGAAAGAGGAGACAGAATAACAGAAGCTAGCAACGTGCTTATCAAAAAATTCGAAGTGAACATTACAGAAGGAAGTAGAGTGCCACCACAAGGAACTTAAGTTAAACCAGATAAAACGGTGCAACAAAACCATATCAGCTACTAAGCTTGTTGAAAAAACAAACACACAAACAAAAAACAAGTAATATGACCAGATAACGCAACTCTAAAAGTGCGTAGAGAAGAAGTTCATTATGTAACACAACAACAACCAAACTCTCCAAACAATACAAAAAAACAATAGAAAAAAAAAACAAATGTTGTACCCAATATATATAAAAAGAAGGAAAAGGTGGGACAGACAAGAAGTACTGACCTCTAGCATATATATTCTCAAATGTACTGGAGAAAACAATAAGGAAAAGCATAAGAAGAGAAGGATATGAGTTTCTTCACATAAAATCCAGAATGGATTTTGAGATGAAAAATCCTGTCTTACAAATTTGCTGGAATTTTATGACAGAGTCGCAGATACAAAACAAATGAAGCTGAGTGGATTGCATCTTCTTGAGGACAGGACAGCACCACATTATAGATTAATCCAGAACCTTGAGGAAGAGGCAGTAATGACAGAGCACTCCAGTATATGAAGGAGAACTTGATGGAAAAAAAAGCAGGGAATAACATTAAGGGATGAGAAATTAGAATGGGAAAGAGGAACGAGTTGAGTTCCGTACTAGATTTGAGTACTAGAACTACACGGAATACTAGTACTAGAACCACACTCTTCCTTATGTATGTGCTCGACCCTTCAGAGGGAATTAAGTCCTGTGTCTCTGATGCAAAATTAATGGGTAAAATAAGAACAGGACAGCGATAAATTTTATGAAGACCTAAACAGATAATAATATAAGATCAAACAAGAGGCTTCTGAAAGTTCAATCCAAACAAGTACAAGATCGAACGAATTGTAGGAAAGGGAAGACCGGACACAGAGTACAGAATCGGTGGAGAGAAGCTAAAAAATATAATAAGTGAAAATGATTTCGTAGCAAATGCAACGGAAAGCACATCATCAGACATACACAAGAATCGGCATTAGAACCAGTCCTCTTTCTAGTTTATGTGAACGTTATACCAGACGGAATCGAGTCAGGTATATCCCTATTCCCTGATGGTGTAAAACTAACGAGGAGAATATAAACAGATACGGATGAGGAAAACATGCTAAAATAATCTAGACAAACTGCCGGGTTCGGCAAGAAGACGGGACACAGACTGGCGGGAATGGGGGACGGAGACTGGCGGGAATGGGGGACGCAGACTTCGATTCAAAGAAACAGAATAGTTAGTAACAAAAATGCACAATACCGTGACTGGAACAATACACAATTAACTCGCACATAGGAGAGAGAGGAGCTTACGACAACTTTTCGGTCCGACTTGGACCATTTACAAAGTCACACTGACTTTGTAAATGGTCCAAGTCGGACCGAAAAGTTGTTGTCAGCTCCTCTCTCCTATGTACAGGTTACTTGTGTTTATGATATCGCCAGAGGTTTACATCAACTGAATAGCCTCTGTAGACAATGTGTCCTTCAGGAATCTCAACGAAGTCATTCCAGGTGATTAATACAACATACTTCAGACATATCTTGAAATGGAACCCCCATCTTAAGGAAGCATTTTAGGAAACTGAAGAAAGTGCAGAAGTATGAAACGAGACTGCTTCCAGAGGTATGGGGAAATGTGTTAGGAGGAAAGTCTAAAGGGACTGAGTTTAACGATACTGAAGAACAGAAGGACCAGGGGAGACACGATAATAATATTAAAAATACTTAGAGAAATTGATAGGGCAGACAGGATCAGGCTGAGAAGTGGAAAATAAGTGCTCGGGGCACAGATGAAAGCTCAAAACACGGATGAGTCATAGGGATGTCAGGGATGTCGGAATGAGGAATGATCTCAATGAAGCATTGAGGTGGCTCTCATACATAGTTTTAAGAATAGGTGCGATAGGGCTCACGAGGATACGAGAGAGAGAATCTGACAAGTAGCAAGTTGAGAGGCTGGGCCAGGAGATAGGACTCGATCATTGCAACCACAAATAGTCAAGCTGAAATAGGCGAGCATGCATGTGCTTGCTCTCTCTCTTTCCCTCTCTCTCTCTCTCTCTTACACACACACACACACACACAATAGAATATGAGGTAAACATGCTGAAACGAGTTGCAGGGCTATTGCTCAGAGAAGACAAGACATTTGAAGCAGGTACTCTCCTATTAAACGAGAAATCCAACGGAAAAGAAGGAGGCAAGACTTACGGTAAGGCCATGTCAGTCCACCAAGCAAGGCCGAGGAATGAAGTGGGAGAGCTGTTGGGAGCAGTGATAGCAATAAGTGGGGTGGGGGTGCAGGTAAAGTCATGACCAAGCCACCACAAAGGAGACAATGGCTATGTACAAACGGGACCCAGAGACACAGAACAATCCACAATCCACACTCATCCCCCACCCCAGTAGAATCTCACAGCACACTGCCAGGTCCCTCACTCCCACAACCTCCCCCCAGAACACAGTGTTGGAGAGGAATCTAAAGGTATGGTACGTCAACATTGATGGAATAATGAATAAGAGGGAGGAGTGGTACGAAAGAATCGAAGAGGCATGGCTGGACATCATAGCTCCCACAGAAACCAAGCTCACAGGAATGATAGCAGATGCCATGTTTCCAACGGGATATTAGATCTTGAGGAAAGACAGAGGGAGCAGAAGGGGTGGAGGAGGGGCAATGCTCATCAAAAACCAATGGGATTTTGAAGAGCGGGAGAGAGGAAACAGAGGAGAAGGAAGAGATTACTTATCAGGAATACTTCAGTCTGGAGGTCCCAGGGTAGTAATTTCAGTGATGTATAACCCACCACAGAACAGCAGGAGGCCACGGCAAGAATATGATGAGAGTAACAGAGCGATGGATGATACACTGGCTGAAGTGGCCATAAGGGCTCATGCGAGCAGGGCAAAGCTACTGATCGTGTGCGATTTCAATCATAAAGAAATTGATTGGGAAAGCCTGGGGCCACATGGGGGCCCAGAAACGTGGAGGACTAAGATGATGGAAGTGGTTGTGGAAAACCTCAGGTACTAACACGTAATGGACACTACAAGAGAAAGAGGAGAGGACGAACCAGCAAGACTAGACCTAGTATTCACCTTGAGAAGTGCAGATACTGAGGACATCACATGTGAAAGACCCCTCGGGACCAGTGACCACGTGGTTCTGAGCTTCGAGTACACAGTAGAGTTACAAGTGGAGAGGGAAGCAGGATGGGCAGGCCGAATGAAGCAACACTACAAGAGAGAGGACTACACAGGCATGATTTTTTTTTTATATAATAATAATAATATACAGACATGAAGAATTTCCTGCATGAGGTTCAGGGGGACAGAGAACTGGTAGGGAGATCAGCAAATGAGATAATGGAATATGTGAAAACAATATGCAAGGAAGCTGAATAGAGGTTTGTATCCAAGGGCAACAGAAAAAACGAGGCCAGGATGAGCCCTTGGTTCGCCCAAAGGTGTAGAGAGGCCAAAACCAAGTGTGCCAGAGAATGGAAGAAATATAGAAGGTAAAGGACCCAGGAGAATAAGGAGAATAATCAAAGAGTCAGAAATGAATATGCAAAGATAAGGAGGGAGACCCAATGACAATACAAAAATGACATAGCAGGGAAAGTCAAGTCTGACACAATGTTGTTGTACAGTCACATCAGGAAGAAAACAACAGTCAAGGACTAGTAATCAGGCTGAGAAGGAAGGATGGGAAATCACAAGAAACTACCGAGAAGTTTTCACAGTGGAGACAGAAAGGACTCCAGAAAAATAGAGAGGTGTGGTACACCATCAAGTGCTGGACACAATACATACAAGCAAGGAGTAGGTGAAGAAGCTGCTAAGCGAACTAGATTCCTCAAAGGCGATGGGGCTGGATAACATCTCTCCATGGGTCCTGAAAGAGGGAGCAGAGGCGCTCTGTGTACCACTAAACAGGAAACTTCAACACATCTATCAAAACAGGGCGTCTGCCTGAGGTATGGAAGACAGCAAATATAGTCCCAATTTTTACAATTTTACAATTTTATACTTTACATGTCTGTGTCACTGACATGTAAAGTATAAAATGTCATGGAGAAAATTATCAGGAGAAGAGTGGTGAAGCAGTTAGAAAGAAATGAGTTTAGAAGAGACAACCAACACGGATTCGGCGACGGTAAATCTTGTGTCACAAACCTGCTGGAGTTCTATGACGAAGTGAGAGCGGTAAGACAAGAGAGAGGTGGGTAAGACTTCTGACACAGTTCCACACAGAGATTAGTGCAAAGCTGAAGGATCAGGCAGGTATAACAGGGAAGGCACTGCAATGGATCAGAGAATACTTGACGGAAAGTCATCAGCAAGTCATGGTACGTGATGAGGTGTCAGAGTGGGCACATGTGACAAGCATGGTTCCACAGGGGTCAGCCCCTAGGACCAGTTCCGTTTCTGGCATATGTGAATGACATGACGGAAGGAATAGACTCAGAAGTGTCCTTGTTTGCAGACGATGTGAAGTTTATGAGGAGAGTCCGACTGGAGAAGGATCAGGCAAGACTACAAAGGGATCTGGACAGGCTGCAAACCTGTTCCAGTAACTGGCTCATAGTTGAACCCAACCATGTGCAAAGTCATGAAAATCGGGGAAGGGCAAAGGCCGCAGCGTACAGTCTAGGGGACCAGAGGCTACAAATCTCACTCAAGAAAAATGATCTTGGGGCGAGTATAATACCGAGCACATGTGAGGTGCACATCAACCAAATAACTGCTGCAGCATATGGGCGACTAGCAAACCTAAGAGTAGCGTTCCGACATGTCAGTAAGCTGTCGTTCAGGATTCTATACGTCATGTACGTCAGACCCATATTGGAGTATGCAGCACCAATTTGGAACTCACACCTTGCCAAGTTTTAAGAAAAGATATGTTAAAGCTCCTGGAGCAGTGAAAAGGAAGGGCCAGGAGCTGTGAATCGACCCCTGCAACCAAAATTAGGTGAGTACACGCACGCACGCACACACAAACACACACAAACACACACAAACACACACACACACATACACACACACACGCAGGAAGTGGGAGGTGCATGTCAAAGCAGCAGAGGCTAGGATACAGAGTTCAGAAGAGGAACTGAAAAATCTGAAAAAGCCTAAAGAACTAAAGAACATTTTGGGATTGACAACAGAGACTGCTACCTCAGCCACAAATAAGGGGACTGTAGGGAAAGAAGGGGCACAACTGCATGGAGAAGCTCTATCAGAGGAGACTGTAGTAAATGAAAGAGCTAAGCTTTATGTGGAGGCCCTAACAGACAACAACAGAGCCCAAGGAAAGCCGAGAAGGGAAAATGACAGGCCACTGAGCCCAAGTACATTAGCCAGTGAAACTGAAGAAAGGAAAGCTGCAGTGGAGGAAACCAAATTAAATGAGGGGATACACAGGGATATGCAGTGGGAGAATGAAAGGGTGAGGTCAGTCTTTGTGTATGGGCTCCAGAAAGTAGAAGGGGAAACATATGAAGCAAGAAAACAAGGGGAAAAAAAGCAATTGAAAGCATCATGAAAGCAATAGGAGAAGACGACATGACCCAGCTGGAAAATTTTCGGAGAATAGGGGGGTTTGTAAAAAAAAGAACCCGGCCAGTGAAAGTGACCTTCAAGGCAAAAGCGACTCGGACCAGGATCCTGCAGGAGAAAGCACGATTAAGGGACATGCCGGCATACAGGAAGGTGTATCTCGACCGTGACAGAACACAAGAAGAAAGGCAGAAACTGAAAGAGATGGCACAAAGGCGAAAGGAGGAAAGAGAGGGGATGGAGAAGACAGACAGGAGATCCCAGACCCAGGAAGAAGATCAAATACAGCCTCCCTCACAACTTCCTATAGAAACCAAACACTCTAAATAAAAACACCCATGCCACATCCAATGCCCCCACCCACTACATTACAAACTCCACCCCCACAGTAACAACCCATAGTTCCTTACCAGGTCTCCCACTTCCCCAACCCCAATATACCTCCCAGACCACAGTCTTAGAAAAGAAGTTGAAGGTGTGGTATACAAATGCAGATGGAATAACAAACAAGTATGAGGAGTGGCACGAAAGAATCAAGGAGACATCCCCAGACATAATAGCACTCACAGAAACAAAACTCACCAGAATAATAACAGATTCAATCTTTCCATCCGGATATCAAATCCTCAGGAAAGACAGAGGGAGGAGAGGGGGAGGAGGAGTTGCACTGCTCATTAAAAACCAGTGGGGTTTCGAGAAAATGGAAGGAATGGATGGCACGGGCGAAAGGGACTACTTAGTAGGAACAATCCAGTCTGAGGGACATAAGGTGATAATTGCAGTAATGTACAACCCACCACAGAACTGCAGGAGGCCAAGAGAAGAATACGATGAGAGCAACAGAGCAATGATCGACACACTAGCCGAGGTGGCCAGGAGAGCACACATGGGGGGAGCAAAGTTACTAGTTATGGGTGATTTCAATCACAAGGAGATTGACTGGGAAAACTTGGAGCCCCATGGGGGTCCCGAAACATGGAGAGCCAAGATGATAGATGTGGTACTGGAAAACCTCATGCATCAACATGTTAGAGACACTACCAGAGAGAGAGGAGAGGATGAACCAGCAAGGCTGGACCTTGTATTCACCTTGAGTAGTTCGGACATCGAGGGTATCATATATGAAAGGCCCCTGGGAGCTAGTGATCATGTGGTTCTGTGCTTCGACTACATAGTTGAGCTCCAAGTGGAGAGAGTAGCAGGAATAGGCTGGGGAAAAAACAAACTACAAAAGGGGGAACTACTCAGGCATGAGGAACTTCCTTCAAGACATTCAGTGGGAGAGGGAACTGACAGGAAAACCAGTACAAGAAATGATGGACTATGTGGCAACAAAATGCAAGGAGGCAGAGGATAGGTTTGTTCCCAAGGGAAACAGAAATAATGGGAAGAACAGAACGAGTCCTTGGTTTACCCAAAGGTGTAGGGAGGCAAAAACTAGGTGTACTAGAGAATGGAAAAGGTACAGAAGACAGAGAACTCGGGAAAATAAAGAAATCAGCCGAAGAGCCAGAAACGAATATGCACAGATAAGAAGGGATGCTCAGAGACAATATAAAAATGACATAGCATCAAAAGTAAAGACTGACCAGAAGCTGTTGTACAGCCACATCAGGAGGAAAGCAACAGTCAAGGACCAGGTAATCAGACTGAGGAAGGGTGATGGGGAATTCACAAAAAACGACCAGGAGCTCAACACAAGATTTAAAGAGGTATTTACAGTGGAAACCAGTAGGACTCCAGGAAATCAGAACAGGGGGGCACACCAGCAAGTGCTGGATGAGGTACATATAACCAAGGAGGAGGTGAAGAAGCTGCTATGCGAACTTGACACCTCAAAGGTGGTGGGACCAGACAACATCTCTCCATGGGTCCTTAAAGAGGGAGCAGAGATATTGTGTGAGCCATTAACAAAGATCTTCAACACATCATTTGAAACTGGGCAACTCCCTGAGGTATGGAAAATGGCAAATGTAGTCCCAATTTTTAAAAAGGGAGACAGACATGAGGCACTAAACTACAGACCTGTAACACTAACGTGTATAGTATGCAAGGTCATGGAGAAGATCGTCAGGAGGAGAGTGGTGGGGCACCTGGAAAGAAACAAGTGTATAATTGACAACCAGCACGGTTTCAAGGAAGGAAAATCCTGTGTCACAAACCTACTAGAGTTTTATGACAAGGTGACAGAAGACAAGAGAGAGAGGGGTGGATCGACTGCATATTTTTGGACTGCAAGAAGGCCTTCGACACAGTTCCTCACAAGAGGTTACTGCATAAGCTAGAGGATCAGGCACACATATCAGGAAAGGCACTGCAATGGATCAGAGAATATCTGACAGGGAGGCAACAACGAGTCATGGTACGCGAAGAGGTGTCAGAGTGGGCGCCTGTGACAAGCGGGGTTCCACAGGGGTCAGTCCTAGGACCTGTGCTGTTCTTGGTATATGTGAACGACATAACGGAAGGGATAGACTCAGAAGTGTCCTTGTTTGCAGATGTTGCGAAGTTAATGAGAAGAATCAAATCGGATGAGGATCAGGCAGGACTACAAAGAGACCTGGACAGGCTACAAGCCTGGTCCAGCAACTGGCTCCTTGAATTTAACCCTGCCAAATGCAAAGTCATGAAGATTGGGAAGGGCAAAGAAGACCGCAGACACAATATAGTTTAGATGGCCAAAGACTGCAAACCTCACTCAAGGAAAAAGATCTGGGGGTGAGTATAACACCGAGCATATCTCCTGAGGTGCACATCAATCAGATAACTGCTGCAGCATACGGGCGCCTGGCAAACCTACGGATAGCGTTCCGATACCTCAGTAAGGATTCGTTTAAGACTCTGTATACCATTTACGTCAGGCCCATACTGGAGTATGCAGCACCAGTTTGGAATCCACACCTAGTCAAGCACGTCAAGAAATTAGAGAAAGTGCAAAGGTTTGCAACAAGACTAGTCCCAGAGCTACGGGGATTGTCCTACGAAGAAAGGTTGAGGGAAATCGGCCTGACGACACTGGAGGACAGGAGGGTCAGGGGAGACATGATAACGACATATAAAATACTGCGCGGAATAGACAAGGTGGACAAAGACGGGATGTTCCAGAGAAGGGACACGGACACAAGAGGTCACAATTGGAAGTTGAAGACTCAGATGAATCAAAGGAATGTTAGGAAGTATTTCTTCAGTCATAGAGTAGTCAGGCCGTGGAATAGCCTAGAAAGTGACGTAGTGGAGGCGGGAACCATACATAGTTTTAAGGCGAGGTATGATAGAGCTCATGGGGCAGGGAGAGAGTGGACCTAGTAGCAATCAGCGAAGAGGCGGGGCCAGGAGCTGTGACTCGACCCCTGCAACCACAAATAGGTGAGTACAAATAGGTGAGTACACACACACGCTAACACCCCAAATAATACCCTTGTGGAAACAATACAAGGCCACCGGGATGTATGGGACATAAGGGAGACAACCATTGAGATACTTAAATTGGACCCAGAGATACAGAGTGAAACAAAATGGGATGAGGAAATGGAGAGGACAAACATTATTCATGGGCTTCATGAGGCAGAATGGATGATGATTGATGAAAGAAGACAGGGGGAGGTCAAAGAGATCGAAAACATCATAGCTGTAATAAGAAAGGATACGACTGACAAATTTTCAGAGACTCGAGTGGTACTCGAGGGGAAAGAACCGAGCAATCAAATTGACTTTCAAGTCAGAAATGATGCAAAACAAAATACTGCAGCTGAAACTACTGTTAAAGGGTTCCCAATAGCACCAGCAAGTGTAACTCGACTGCGACATAATACAGAAAGAAAGGTAACAACTAAGAGAAGAGTGAGACAGGTCATGTACTGGCAGACAGGGGAGAACAGCCTCGAAGGGACAGTAATCACAACTGCCCACAGAACCACCCACAGCATCCCCTCAACCCTTATCTCCCCACACCAACCAAACACAATAACAAGAGCCAAGCCACGTTCCACACCCACAGTCCCCTCTCTCCCAGCACTAATATTGTCACACCAGTAAACTGCCATAATATCCAGATCTTCCAACCACACCCACAGCCAGCACCAACCGAATTTATAGTTTTGAGTTTCTTGACGAGGAATGTACATACATTCACCAAACCTTCACTGATTTACATTTTCCTTCTTTTTCATCAAAGACTGCAAGAAAAGAACTCTTCAGATCATTAATTCTCCACGCACCAACACCACTCCTAACAAAGTTATAATTCTTCCCAACAGCCAGGTTGCACTGAACGTTTCTAAAGTACTTTCACAAGCTAACACCAGAGTCGCCATCGCTTCCAGCACTTCAATAAAGGATCTAACCAGGACAAAATCAAAGCATCATGAACCAGTCAACGCAGGGGTTTACACTATACCCTGTGGAGGCTGCGACAAGATTTATGTAGGTGAAACAGCAAGAAACCTCGACAACCGCCTCAGTGAACACATTTATGCATGTAGGAACGATAACTTGAACAACGCCTGTGTACAACACCGAAATTCCACCAATCATCTCATGAAGTTCAGGGTCGCCCAACTAGTGATCAAAGAAACTAATTTCTGCAGACGCAAGTGCCTTGAATCTTCACTAATAGCCGTTTCTAATACAATTAAACAAAACAAAGGCAGCTTCACCATCTCTGAAGCCTTAGCAAGAATCCTCCTGAAAACAATAAACCCTGTCATCACATAGTCTCTCCTGTTAATACTACACAAGCACATTACAGAGAATGAACATTGAAACAGGCCTTCTCTATCCAGCCTCCTATAGACATATTTGCCTAACCTATTTTTATGTTACCCAAGTAATAGCTTATATATCCTTTTACTCATGTGTAAGTTAATTGTTCTACCATATTGTATTACTACTACTACAACTTATATCACTACTACTACTACCACTAGTATTGCACCTCACTCTGAGCCTATATATACCCGCTGTGACTAAGTACTGTTTGTAACGGCTTGACAAAGCTCCTGGAGAGCGAAACGTTGCCACAATAAAAATGTCACATTAGTTGCACTTGTGTCCTTTTACTTTACATATTGTTGGTAATTCTACAAACATTAATTACAAGAATACGGTTCTAGAAAGGAAGCTGAAGGTATGGTATAGCAATGCAAATGGAATTACAAATAAGAGTGAGGAGTGGGAGGAAAGAATCACCGAGGCATCCCAGACATCATAGCACTCCCAGAGACAAAGCTCACGTAAGTAATAACAGACGCAAGCTTCTCGTTTAGTTATCAGATCCTGAGGAAAGACGGGGGAGAATGGGAGGAGGAGTTGCACTTCGCTTAAGTATATTTATATGCATGTATATACTCACCTATTTGTGGTTAAAGGGGCCGAGACTCAGCTCCTGGCCCCATTTATGTATGTTTGTGTGTGTGTGTACTCACCTATTTGTGGCTGTAGGGGTTGAAACTAGATCGCTACTAGGTCCTCTCTCCCCTGCTCCATGAGCTTTATCATACTTCGTCTTAAAGCTATGTATGGTTCCTGCCTCCACTACCTCACTTTCTACATCACTTCCTGACAACTCTATGACTAAAGAAATACTTCCTAACATCTCTTTGATTCATCTGAGTCT
>NC_091321.1:33495014-33502514 GCF_038502225.1 Cherax quadricarinatus | reverse complement strand
TGTTATTGCTGGTGGTGGTTTTGTTGTTGTTGTTGTTGTTATTGTTAGTGGTGGTGCTGTTATTGTTGTTAGGGGTGTTGTTATTGTTGGTGGTGGTGCTGTTGTTATTGTTAGTGGTGGTGTTGTTATTATTGTTGGTAGTAGTGGTGGTAGTGGTGGTAATAGTTTTATCACTGCGGCGGCTGTGGTGGCGGCGATGCTCAGGTTTTGCCTGAATTAAAAAAAAAAAAACGCCTGAGTTTCAGGGTTTTATAGAAAGTTGCAGGAAAAACAATGTGGAAAAATTTCCTCTTGAAGATGCATAAAAAATAATTATTTTTGTTAATGAATGGTTAATTAAAAACAAGAATATTGAAGTCTTACGCCAACATATATCCAACACTGTCCCCACAATGTCTAGATTTTGTCAAGAATTCTATTAATACATTTAGACTAAACTGCGAAAACCGACAACAAAACCGATATTCGTGACTCAGAAATCTCGTGTAACAAACTATATTCACATAAATCCTTGTATTTGAAATATTTTT
This sequence comes from Cherax quadricarinatus, assembly GCF_038502225.1. Lineage (NCBI taxonomy): Eukaryota > Metazoa > Arthropoda > Malacostraca > Decapoda > Parastacidae > Cherax > Cherax quadricarinatus. The sequence goes on along the minus strand of NC_091321.1, from coordinate 33,501,984 downwards.
TAAATATATTTATGTTTTAGTTTTGTTTAACCGCGTACATCACATAAGTATTATTTAAACGATGATAATTATAGTTTAATATTAGTTTTCTCACGAGTATTGAGTCGTGCACCGAATGTATTTATCTTCCATATATATCAAACACAACTACCCTCCTGTAGGTATGTCCCCTCAAGGAAGGTTCCGTGATGTTGGTGAGGGGCTCTTGATTTAGGGAATTGGATCTGTGCTTCAGTTCCCCGAATTAAGCCTGAATGCCTTCCAGATCATCCCCAGACGCTGTATAACCCTCCGGGTTTAGCGCTTCCCCCTTGATTTTAATAATAATAATGGTGGTGTGTCAGCAAACTACAGGCCGGTCACTGCTTCTGGAGTTTATCTGGAGAGAGTTCCGGGGGTCAACGCCCCCGCGGCCCGGTCTGTGACCAGGCCTCCTTAGGTCAGTGTCCCAGGATGCGACCCACACCAGTCCACTAACACCCAGGTACCCATTTTACTGATGGGGAACATAGACAACAGGTGGAAAGAAACACGTCCAATGTTTCTACTCTGGCTGGGAATCGAACCCAGGCCCTCGCCGTGTGAAGCGAGAGCGTTAACCACCAGGCCACCAGAGCCACCAGGCCACCACATGCTTGCCAGCATGTGTGCACCACCTCGGGCTGGCTATGTGCTGCACCTCTCTTTCATAGCGAGTTAGGTAAGCTGGGGTGACGCACTCATACATATTCACTCATACATATGCATACGTACACAAAAAAAGTAAATATTCGTACACGAACACATGCAAACGCAAATACATACTCACATCCATACGTACACAAAAGCGTGCATACGTACTTGCATATATTCACATTATTATTGTTATTATAATCAAGGGGAAGCGTTAAACCCGTAGGATTATACAGCGCCTGGGGGGGGATGTGGAAGGCATTCAGGCTTAATTCGGGGAACTGGAGCACAGATCCAATTCCCTAAATCAAGAGCCCCTCACCAACATCAAGGAACCTTCCGTGAGAGGTGCACAAATTCACAACATGCATACATACATACTTTTAGAAGCCTACTGTGTAGGCGAAACGTTTCGGAATAAAGTTGCCTAACTGTTGCCTGTGTGTCTTACCTACCAATACAATACTCGTAGAGCTTCTCCAGTCATCACTGGTTGGTAATAAGCTATTTCATCCAGAGAAGCAATCAGGTAGGTATAATTCCTTGGATCAAGAGCCTTTCTCCAGTGTGAATGTGAGTAAATTCCTTGACACGCTGAGAGGAAGGAAGACAGCTGGGAGGAGAGACAGCTGGGAGGAGAGACAGCTGGGAGGAGAGACAGCTGGGAGGAGAGACAGCTGGGAGGAGAGACAGCTGGGAGGAGAGACAGTTGGAAGGAGAGACAGTTGGAAGGAGAGACAGTTGGAAGGAGAGACAGTTGGAAGGAGAGACAGCTGGGAGGAAAGACAGCTGGGAGGAGAGATAGCTGGGAGGAGAGATAGCTGGGAGGAGAGACAGGTGGGAGGAGAGACAGCTGGAAGGAGACACAGCTGGAAGGAGAGATAGCTGGGAGGAGAGACAGCTGGAAGGAGACACAGCTGGGAGGAGAGACAGCTAGAAGGAGACACAGCTGGAAGGAGACACAGCTGGAAGGAGACACAGCTGGGAGGAGAGATAGCTGGAAGGAGACACAGCTGGAAGGAGAGATAGCTGGGGGGAGAGACAGCTGGGAGGAGAGACAGCTGGGAGGAGACACAGCTGGGAGGAGAGATAGCTGGAAGGAGACACAGCTGGAAGGAGACACAGCTGGAAGGAGACACAGCTGGAAGGAGACACAGCTGGAAGGAGACACAGCTGGAAGGAGAGATAGCTGGGGGGAGAGACAGCTGGGAGGAGAGACAGCTGGGAGGAGACACAGCTGGGAGGAGAGATAGCTGGAAGGAGACACAGCTGGAAGGAGACACAGCTGGAAGGAGACACAGCTGGAAGGAGACACAGCTGGAAGGAGACACAGCTGGAAGGAGACACAGCTGGAAGGAGAAATAAGTTATAATTATTGAGCCAAAATGAAAGACGGGGAGGAACGGGGGGTCATATTAACAAATTTGTTAATATTACTGACTGTTTAGGTAATATTACTGACTGTTTAGGTAATATTACTGACTGTTTAGGTAATATTACTGACTGTTTAGGTAATATTACTGACTGTTTAGGTAATATTACTGACTGTTTAGGTAATATTACTGACTGTTTAGGTAATATTACTGACTGTTTAGGTAATATTACTGACTGTTTAGGTAATATTACTGACTGTTTAGGTAATATTACTGACTGTTTAGGTAATATTACTGACTGTTTAGGTAATATTACTGACTGTTTAGGTAATATTACTGACTGTTTAGGTAATATTACTGACTGTTTAGGTAATACTTTTGGCTGCTGTCAAAGTAATACTTTTAATTGACAACTGTTGAGTAATACTTTACTTCTGAGTGATAGCTGTCGAGGTAATAATCTCTATTACAACTTACGTAAATGCTATCTCAATATTTTCCAACCAAATTATTGCTTAGTTGTTGTTACTGTTGTTGTTAATGCTGTTGTTATTGTTTTTATTTTAATTATTCTGTTGTTATTATTGTTGTTGAAATTTGAAAGAAATCTTAAAGATTACGAGGAAAAATTCGAGGCACGAATGTAACATAAGTTGGTAAGACTTAATATAATTTTTAAAAGATTTTACACTACTGAGAGAGAGAGAGAGAGAGAGAGAGAGAGAGAGAGAGAGAGAGAGAGAGAGAGAGAGAGAGAGAGAGAGAGAGAGAGAGAGAGAGAGAGAGAGAGAGAGAGAAAGGAAACGGGAGGAAGGAAGGACCGGCCGCCATTTTGAGGGGCAGAGGTTCAGATCTGGAGGTTCCGTTTTCGTACTGTGTTTTTCGAGCCTCGTTTTCTACGAGTGTGTGATGCGCGCACCTGGCCCGGCCGGAAGGACTTATTGATCTCTGAGCTGCCAGTTGAACACTCCTTTCCGGAAGCTTAGTTCACCCTAGTTACTGAATGCACGGTGAGGGCTCCCGGTACTGCTTGACATGGGACAGTTTCACTTTAGTTGACTCGGGAACTCTCTCTCTCTCTTTCATTCAGTGTATGACTGGTGTAAGATTTTGTGATCGGCCAGGTGGAAAAAAATGTACACACACACACAGCCAGGAGCTGAGACTCGACCCCTGCAACCACAAATATGTGAATACATACACACACACACACACACACACACACACACACACACACACACAGGAGCTGAGTCTCGACCCCTGCAACCACAATTAGGTGAGTACACACACACATTTACACAGCCAGGAGCTGAGACTTGACCCCTGCAACCACAAATAGGCGTGTACCCACACACTCATATACATGTTCACATGAACACACACAACATGGACAATTTGAGTTCAGATATTTAGCAAATATGTCACATGCTTTATATAGGTATATATATATATTCGGGCTATAGCGTTTTTCTTTTTTTTTCTTTTTCAAAATAAAAATATCTGTCCTAAATCGATGAACTTTTGTTTAAAACAATGAAAAAGTCCCTAATTCCTCCCAGTTTTTAAAAAAAGGTCACCCTTAAATAAAAAACCATGAATCACCATATATCTGCGTTATTATTCACAAGTAACAACTCAGGAAAAAACTAATTGGCAACTCATATTAATGAAAAACATTAATCGCCATATACTTACGTTACTAATCATGGAAATAAATGGTATGAAATACCGACACAATGGCAATATAAACACAAATGCAGTATAATGTGATCCTTTATTGACTACGTTTCGCCCACACAGTGGGCTTTTTCAAGTTCTGTTTGTGACTTGAAAAAGCCCACTGTGTGGGCGAAACGTAGTCAATAAAGGATCACATTATACTGCATTTGTGTTTATATTGCCGTTACTAATCATAAGTATCAACTCAGAAAGATGGCAAGACTGGAACTATTGCTGAAGGAACGGGTTTGATTGGTGTCAAGGGGTACGGGAGTTATTTCTTGAGTAGCTTTAGGTAGATGTCGTTTTGATCAGGACCTGCCTCGTATGGGCCAGTAGGCCTTCTGCAGTGTTCCTACATTCTTATGTTCTTATGAATGGTAAAAGTTATTGATGACTACAACTTACGGAATGCAGTAAGATGATCATTGCTGATACAACAAACGGTAACACAGGAAAAAAGAGTGGAGGTGTTGTCAAACTGATACGAATGTTCTCAGAGACGGGAATTAGCGAACCACAATTTATCAGCTGTCAGCATCACGTTCTGGACAGGATTCTCCGTCTGGTAATGGATGAAAATCTTGGTGTTAAAACTAGTTCTCCAAACATTGAGTATCCATTTGTATCCCAACTAGTGAAGAATTATGAGGAACTAAAGGCACAGTTTGATAATGGAACAGAAGAGATCCTCCATAAATCAGGATGGAGAGACGATATGAAGTTTTTGTACCATCTAACACCAGTGTTTAAATTCTTTGAAGAAAAAGGGCACTTACCTTTGATTAACTTTCAGAAAATTCCGAACATCAGCAATGCGAAGTGGAACTCAAGAACCATTCTAGTTATTCTTGCATTCATGCTTATGCCTACAAGACGGAAGACTTTGGATAAGATACGTAGATTCATTTCATACACCTGGGCAGATTATTGCTTTACTGATCAGATGTATGATGAAAATGACTTCAAGAATTTGTCAGAAATATTGAAACCTTACAAAAAAAAAGCATTGAACTCATTGAAAAATCACTGGAAGCAGGAGCCGTCTGCACTCAATATATGAAAACGTAATCAGTGTGCTGAACGTGCAAAGTTATGCAGGAACTGCATGTAGCCTGCATAAACAAAAACAAACTGCAACTTCGGGTTATTCTAAGCAATATACATTCATGCAATATACATTCAAGATATTTTTTTTCGTTACTCGTTCTTTTCACTTAGGGGCGACATTTTCTTAAAATATACTGAAATGAAAGGTCATTTCTTTGCTATCAGGCAAAAGTTCATCTGATTAAGGTACAGGAATAGGTAAAACTGCTCAATTAACAAGAACTCGTTTAAAATTAAGTCCGTTCTAAATTTTTCTCTTGTACATTAAGATATATTTTTTTTTCATTTAAGGTAAAAATTAATGATTTTGTATCAAAAGAACCTTAGGAAACTTACCTAACCTTATTATAACAAGTGCAATTTATTATAGCCTAATACAATATATTTTATACAAGTTTATAATAATTTAATAATAAACAAACACAATAAAATATTTTTTTCGTTAGATTCAGAATGATTTTTGCGAAATTATTACATACACAAATTGGCGCTTGTCTTATATGGCAAGAAGAGCGTTGCTATTTAAGCCAAATTAGCAAGTTTTACCTATTCGGCACGACATTATATATATATATATATATATATATATATATATATATATATATATATATATATATATATATATATATATATATATATATGTCGTGCCGAATAGGTAAAACTGGTCAATTAGCAAGAACTCATTTAAAATTAACCCCTTTGTAAAATTTTCTCTTATACGTTTAAAGAGACACTTTTTTCATTAATGTTAATGTAAAAATTTATAATTTTGCACCAAAAGAATCTTAGAAAACTTACCTAACCTTATTATAACAAGAACAATTTATTTTAGCTTGATCCATCTAAATATATTTTAGATACGTTTACAATAATTTAATACTAAACAAACACAGTGAAAATATATTTTTTTTGTTAGGTTCAGAAATTATTGCATACACAAATTTTCGCTTGTCTTATATAGCAAGATGAGTGTTGCTATTTAAGCCAAGATCCCAAGTTCTGCCTATTCGGCACAACATATATATATATATATATATATATATATATATATATATATATATATATATATATATATATATATATAACTACCCCCAAAGAAAGAAGTTAGGTCCGATGACCTCGCAGGCCACATGCAGAGGTCACTGGACCTATCTGTTTGTGACTTCTTTCTTTGGGGGTACGTGAAGAGCACAGTTTACGTACCCCCTCTACCTGTAACCCTGGAGGAGCTGAAAATTTCGATCACTGAAGCAGTTCACATGATAACACCAGATATGCTGCAGAGCGTCAGGACCGAACTGGACTATCACATCGATGTTTGCCGAGCAACCAGAGGAGCGCACACTGAGTGCCTTTAATGCTACACTATACCACATGAAACTGAATGAAATCCTGCATCTGAAGCTACTGTGAAAATCAGGGAGTGTTTACTTGAACCTGTATTGTTGTATTAAAATATATTCCATTTATAGAAATTTGAAAGTGCTCAAACAATAATATAAATGTTTGGCAGCTTTCTATTAAATCTATAATCTATTCTATTTTTCGTGATTTCTTTTTGGTATCATGGTCTTTATGAGTAATACTTTTAAAGTTATATAATCTGCTGAAACCATATTATCCATCGGTTCTTCAATCATTTTTTATACCCTTCAAATGGCATCAAATAGGAAAAGGATGTACCAGAAAAAATTCCTCAATTATGGCTTCAAAGAAAGTGAAACCACATTGTGTTGTCTGTTTGAAAGTACTCACTTCTGAGTCTTTCAAAAGGAGTCAGCTGAAGAAACACTTGGATAATTTGCACTCAGATCTGTTTTCAAAACCGCGGAAATACTCTGTGGATTTGGAAAGGTCTGTCAAAAGGCAAAGATTGGACAGCAACTTGAAAAGTACACTCGATCAACGTTGTTTCACTGCCCGAAACAAGGAACCTCATACTATTGGTCAGAAGTTGGAAAAACCTGCAGCTGTGAAAATGACAGAGCCATGGGACTGTGTTCAGTGACTTGTCCGCAAAAGTTGTAAAAGAGAGAATTTCCATCATGGCAGATAATTTGAGGGAACAAGTGATTTCTTCAATAAGAGCAGCCATC
>NC_091321.1:33440014-33490014 GCF_038502225.1 Cherax quadricarinatus | reverse complement strand
TACCCTTGCACTTTCTCTAGTTTCCTTACGTGCTTGGCTAGGTGCGGGCTAGAAAATGGTGCTGCATTCTCCAATATAGGCCTAACGTACACGGTGTACACGGTTGTGAACGACTCCTTATTTAGATGTCTGAATGCTGTTCTTAGGTTTGCTAGGCGCCCATATGCTGCAGCAGTTATTTGGCTGATATGCGCCTCAGGAGATGTGCTCAGTGTTATCCTCATCCCAAGATCCTTTTCCTTGATTGAGGTTTGTAGTCTCTGGCCCCCTAGACTATACTCCGTCTGCGGTCTTCATTGCCCTTCCCCAATCTTCATGACTTTGCACTTAGTGGGGTTGAACTCCAGGAGCCAGTTGTTGGACTAGGCCTGCAGCCTGTCTAGATACCTTTGTAGTTGTGCCTGGCCCTCGTCTGATTGAATTCTTCTCAACTACACATCATCTGTAAACAGGGACACTTCTGAGTCTATTCTTTCCGTCATGTAGTTTACAAATACCAGAAACAACAACGGTCCTAGGACTGACCTCTGTGGAACCTCACTCGTCACAGGCGCCCACTCTGACACCTCGCCACGTACCATGACTCGCTGTAGTTTTCCTGATAGGTATTCCCTGATTCATTGCAGTGCCTTCTCTGTTATCCTTGCCTGGTTCTCCAGCTTTTGCAATAATCTCTTGTGGGGAACTGCATCAAACGTCTTCTTACAGTCCAAGAAAACTCAATCTACTCACCCCTCTCTCTGTCTTACTGCCGTCACCCTGTCATACAACTCCAGTAGGTCTGTGACACAGGATTTTCCGTCCCTGAAACCATGCTGTTTGTCACTGGTAAGCTCCTTCCTTTCTAGGTGCTCCACCACTCTTTTCCTGATAATCTTTCCCATGACTTTGCATACTGTGTGTGTCAGTCACACTGGTCTGTAGTTTAATGCTTCGTGTCTGTCTCTTTTTTAAAAACTGGGACTACATTTGCTGTCATCCACACCTCAGGTAGTCGCCCTGTAGTCTCAGAATTTTATATGTCGTTATCATGTCACACCTATCCTTCCTGTCTTCCTTGGTAGTCAGGTCGAGTTCCCTTAACCTCTCTTCGTAGGACATGCCCCTTAGCTCCAGGACTAGTCTTGTTGCAAACCTTTGCACTTTTTTTAATTTCTTGACGTGCTTAATCAGGTATCGGTTCCAGAGTGGTACTGCATACTTCAATACGGGCCTGACGCAAACGGTTTACAATCTTGAACGACTCCTTACTGAGGTGTCGGAATGATATTCTTATATTTGCCAGGCGCCCACATACTGCAGCAGTTATTTGGTTATGCGTGCCTCAGGAGATGTGCTTGGTATTATACTCACCCCAAGATTCTTTTCCTTGAGTGAAGTTTCTAGTCTTTGGCCCCCTAGACTGTACTCTGTCTGCGATCTTCTTTGCCCTTCCTCGAGCTTCATGACTTTACACATGGTCAAGTCATGAAGCTGAATCAGACTTGCAGCCTGTCCAGATCCATTTGTAGTCCTGTTTGGTCTTCATCCGATTGAATTCTCATTAACTTTACGTCGTCTGCAAACAGGGACACTTCTAAGTCTATCCCTTCCGTCATATCATTCACACGTACCAGAAACAGCACTGGTCCTAGGACTCACCCTTGCAAAACCCCGCTCTTCACATGCGCCCACTCTGATACCTCGTCACTGACCATGGCTTGTTGCCTACGTGTCAGGTATTCTCTGATTAATTCATTGCCTTCCCTGTTATACCTGCTTGGACCTCCAGCTTTTGCACCAATCTCTTATGTGGTACTGTGTCAAAAGCCTTCTTACAGTACAAGAAAATGTAATATTCCTACCCCTATCTCTTTTGCCTCACTGCCGTCACCTTGTCGTAAAGCTGCAGTAAGTTTGTGACACACGAATTCTCTTCCCAGAAACGAAGATGGTTGTCATGAGTAATCTCATTCCTTTCTAATTGTTCCACCACTCCTCTCCTGATAATCATCTCCCTGCCTTTCAAAATATACATGTCAGTGACACTAGTCTCCTTTCTATAAAATTGGGACTACTTTTGCTGTCTTCCACACCTCGGGTAGTCGCCCTATTTCGATAGATGTGGCACAGAGGACCCATGTAGTGATGTCCTTCCCCATAGCTTTTGAGGTATCTAATTTCCTCAGCAGCCTCTTCATCTCCTCCTCGGTTGTATCATGTCCAGCACTTGATGGTTTACCCCACCACTCAGGCTTTGTGGTGTCCTTTCTGTCTCCATTGTAAACACTTCTGTAGATCTCATGTTGAGCTCTTCACATCCTTCCCAGTCATTTCTTGTGGTCTCCCCTCCTTCCTTCATCAGCCTGATTAACTGGCCCTTGACTGTTGCTTTCGTCCTGATGTGACTATACAATTTCTTTGGGTCAAAGTTGGCTTTCGCTGCTGGGCCTGCCTCCTTATCTATGCATATTCATTTCTGGCTCTTCGACTAATTTCCTTGTTTTCTTAGGCCATTTGCCTTCTATACTTCTTCCATTCTCTAGCGCACTTGGTTTTGGTCTCTCTACATCTTTAGGTGAACCATACACAAATAACCCGCACATAAAAGAGGGAAGCTTACGACGACATTTCGGTTCGACTTGGACCATTGACAAAGTGTGACTTTGTCAATGGTCCAAGTAGGACCGAAACGTCGTCGTAAGCTTCCCTCTTCTATGTGCGGGTTATTTGTGTATCGTTCCAGTCACGGTATTGTGCCTTTTTTTGTTATTTAGGTGAACCGTGTTTTCGTCCTGGTCTTCCTATTGTTCCATTTGACCTTGCGTATGAACCTTTCTTTTGCTTCCTTGCATTTTGTTATCACATATACCATCACTTCATTTACTGACTTTCCCGCCAGTTCCCTTTCCCACTGAACTTCTTGCAGGAAATTCCTCATGCCTGTAGTCTGGCTTCACTCGTCCTACCCTTCCTGCTTTCCTCTCCACTTGTACCTCTGTGAATTCGAAGCTCAAGACCACCTAATCACTAGCTCCAAGGGGCCTTTCATATGTTATGTCTTCAGTGTCGGATCTACTGACGGTTCGTCCTCTCTCTTTCTCTCTCTCTCTCTCTCTCTCTGGTAGTGTCCCCAACGTGTTGATGCATAAGGTTTTCCAGTGCCACCTCCATCATCTCAACCTTCCATGTTCCTGGTCTCCTGTGTGGTTCCAATCTGAAGTGTTCCTACTGTGTATTTCCTTGCTTGTCATCAGTCTACTTTTTCCAACTCCTCAAACTTACACCGTTTTTTAATGAGCAGTGCAACTCCTCCACCGGCCTGTCTTTCCTCAGGATCTGATATCCAGTTGGAAAGATGGTATTCGTTATCATTCCTGTAAGCATAGTTTCTGTGAGAGCTATGATGTCTGGTGATCCTCTGTAATTCTTTTGTGCCACTCCTCCCATTTAATCGTTATTCCATCACTGTTGGTATGCCATACCTTCAGTTTCCTCTCCAACACTGTATTCTGGGGGGAGTGTGGGGACTAGGGGAATGGGAGACTGGGCAGGGTGATGCAGGAGTCTGCTCTATAGTTTGGAATGGGGGCTGTGAGTGTGGAGTGTGGCTTGTATTGAGATTATATGTTTGGTTATTGGGTACTGTGGGTGTTTGCTCTTGCTGATCTACTCGACTCTGGTTGTCCCCTACTGTCTCTAGTCTTTTCTCTTGCCTCTTTTGTCTTTGTGTCTTCTCTCTCAACGTCTGTCATTCTGTTATCGTTCTATCGTGATCCAGGTACACCCTCCGGTATGATGCTGATTCCTTTAGCCATGGTTTCTGCTGCAAAATTTTGCTCCTCACAGTTTCTCTCTTGAAAAATCAATTTGCCTGGTCGATTTCTTCCCCTATAGTATCCCCCTATTCTCTGAAAATTTATCAGCTCAGTTATGTCCTCGTCTCCTGTTTGTTTGATACTTTCAAGCTCTTCTTTCTTACATTTCCAGGATCTCCCAGTGGCTGGATGGCGCCTCTGCGGGGTCTATCAAGTTCTCTAGCTACACTTCCCCTCCACTTACTGCTGTCCCTGTGCTCGACATCATGCCCCTTTCACTCCTCGACATTTCCTGGTGTCCTGATAAGACCTCAACATAGGTCTTGTCTCCTTCCTTACCTCTGGATCCCTCTTTGAATACTGGTGTAACTACTCCAGATGCCATGTCCCTTCTGGTCATTTGCCCTATATCTTTCTTCAGCATTTTTACTTCAGCTTAAAGCTTCTGTATCCTGTCTTCTGCAGCTTCAGCTTGCAGCTCCCACTCTTTCTCTCTGCTTCCATCCTCTTCTTTGTTTTCCCACTACTGTGTGTGCGTATTCACCTAATTGTGTGTGTCTTTACGACACTGAAGATTCCAGTAAAATGAGGTGAAGAATCTACATGCACTTGGTTGGGGGAAAGAAAAACTGGTCGGTCGTTTTCTTTAAGCTTGGTACCTTCGATTGGAATGCTCGTCTCTAAGGTGATGAAAGCACACATCCTTAATTTCCATCACAAACACCTTCCTCACTGGCAGTATGTGACGAAGCCTTCAGATCAGTCTTGGTTCGGCTTTTGATGTAGAGAGGCCGTTACTGCTAAGTACGAGGCTTTGAGAAGGTATAATAGGTATTCCACTACTTAAAACAGGAGCCCGAGCGGGAAAGGCTGTCGGAAAGTAGAAGTTCAAAAGTGGGTCATCTCTTGATGGGAGGCTGTGACAAAAAGAAAACTGGCATCAGGTAAATTAGGCTCCAAAGCCAGTTGGTCCTTGGTGAAGGATTAATTCAATGAAATTATTCCACCTCAAAGTCGGTAGGATGGGACCGACTCTAATTGCAGTCAGGAGAAAGCTGACCTCTCTGTTGAGTACTTTGTTGCGAAGATGCAAGTTCCTGATCCAGTACAGGAACCTTCTTTGCTAACTGCGACAACTGTGTGAAAGTTGTCAAAGGTGACAATAATGCAGGATGAAGTGTATCTTACATCTCTTGACCAAAAAAAGGAAGAGGGCTCAGATAAGGCGAGTTCAAGACTACTGAGTAGATGTGCAGGCCAACTAGTATAACCTCAAACTCACACCTATCAACACTGCCTAGCACAGTGTAAATGACCTTCTCTGCTGAAAGTAGCAAATGTAGTCTCTGTTCACAAAAAGAAGAGCAGAGTGGAAATCAGCAACTACAGACCAGTGTCACTACAGACCAGTGTCACTACATACCAGTGTCACTACATACCAGTGTCACTACATACCAGTGTCACTACAGACCAGTGTCACTACATACCAGTGCCACACAACAGAAAACCACGGATTACACACTGGCCTGGAGCTTTACGACTCGCCTGCCATAGGTTCTAATCTCACCCATACAGTGGTCTGTTTGCAATCGTGTTATTATGATTTCGTGATTCATGATGACGGCTTTGATGGGACATGAGCCTGCCCAGTCTTTTACTTTCGTAGGGAGTGATTTCAGTGTGTAGATTCGGGACCATTCCTTCCAGGATTTTCCAAGTGAAGATTGTATATCTCTCTCGCCTGCGTTCCAGCGAGTACAAGTCAAGTGCTTCCAAGCGTTCCCAATAGTTGAAGTGTTTGATGGAATTGGTATGTGCAGTAAAGGATCTCTGTACATTCTTTAGATCTGCAATTGCACCTGCTTTGAACGGAAATATTAATGTACAGCAGTATTCCAGCCTAGAGAGAACAAGTGATTTGAAAAGGATCATCACTGGCTTGGCATCTCTTGTTTTGAACGTTCTCGTTATCCATCCTATCATTTTCTTCGTAGTTGTGATCGTGGTACTGTTGTGATCCTTGAAAGTGGGATCCTCAGACATTACCACTCCCAGGTCACTCGCATTATTTTTTCGCTCTATTGTATGATCAGAGTTTGTAGTATACTCAGTTCTAGTTATCTCCTCCAGTTTCCCACAACGGAGTAGTTGGAATTTGTCTTCATTCATCATCATTGTTTTCCGTTGTCCATTGGAAAACTTGGTTTATATCTTCTTGGAGGTTAATCGTGTCCTCAATAAATAACAATATCATGCAGATCCTTGAATCGTCTGCAAAGGATGACACGGTGCTGTGGATTACATCTGTGTCTATGTCTGATATGAAGATGAGGAGCAGGATGAGGGGCGAGTACTGTCCCTTGTAGAACAGAGCTTTTCACTATGGCAGTTTCCGATTTAATTCTGTTTACCACTACTCTTTGTGTTCGATTGGTTAGAAAGTTGAAGATCCATCTCCCCACTTTGTCAGTTATTCCTTTAGCAAGCGTTTTGTGCGCTATTACGCCATGATCGCACTTGTCAAAGGCTTTTGCAGAATCTGTGCATATTACATTTGCATTCTGTTTTTCTTCCAGTGCATCCAAGACCATTTCACAGTGATCCAGTAGTTGCGAGAGGCAGGAGCGATGTGCTCTGAACCAATGTTGCCCTGGATTGTGCAGTTTTTGTGAATCCAAGTGGTTCGCAGTCATGCTTCTTAGCACTCTTTCAAAGAGTTTTATGGTATGGGACGTTAGAGCTATTGGTCTATAGTTCTTAGCTAATGTTTTGTTGCTTCCTTTACAGAGTGGAGCTATATCCATTGTTTTAGTGAATGGAATTTCACCCATGTCTAAGCTCCTCCATAGTATACTCAGAGCACGAAAAATGAAAAATGGGGTTTCTTGCAGTTCTTAAAGAACAAAGAGTTCCACGAGTCTGGGCCTGGGGCCGAGTGCATGGGTATGTTGTGAATGGTTTTCTCAAAGTCTATCGGAATTCGGGTAATGTCGGAAATCTGGCATACATTGATGGAGTTTTGAGGCTTATTCATGAAAAAAATAATTTAGATTGTCGATCTTAAGACTGATTAGTGGCTCGCTAAACACAGGGTCGTATTGCGATTTCAATATCTCACTCATTTCTTTGTTGTTGTCTGTGTAAGTCCAATCTTGTCTGAGTAAGGGCCCGATGCTAGATGTGGTATTTGCCTTGTTTTGGCATATGAAAACAAATATTTCGAATTTCTTTCAATTTCACTAATCGCTTTTAGCTCCTCCTGTCTTTCCTGAGTCCTGCGTGAGTCCTTTAACTTAGGTTCGATATTTTCCACTTCCCTGGTCAGCTCTTTCTTCATTGTATCAAATAATCAAGAGTTCATGAGGAGCTCAGTGATTCTTCGTCGTTTTCCGTAGAGGGAGCATCTTTCTCTCTCCAGTTTACCTTTTCTCTTCTTTTCTTAGTGGAATATGCCTTGAACATACTTCAGCTGTCAGAAAGTTGATCCTTTCGAGGCACTGGTTTGGATCTGTTATTTAAGACATCTTCCCAACATGTTTCATTTAAGACATGGTTCAGCTGGTCCCAGTTGATGTTCTTGTTGTTGAAGTTGTATTTGGTGAAGATATCTTCACAGCTACGTGCATTTGGCTGACCAGGACCCCTGTACATGTAAGTCTGAACTTGATTAGATTGTAATCGGAATTGGTTGTTTTTTATATATTTCTTACCAGGTCCTCATTATTTGTGAAGATAAGGTCAAGTATGTTTTTCAGTCTTGTTGGCTCCACTATTTACTGATTTAGGGTGTGCTTATCACAGAGATTTAGTAGCTCATGTGTGTGTGACCATTCATCTGCACTACCTCCAGGGACTGTTTCTGCTATAACATTTGCTACATTCTTCCATTTTGTATGCCTTAGGTTGCAATCACCAAGCAGTAAGATGTTTGGGGATGGAGCTGAAAGGCTTTCCATAAAGTAAACAATTTTCAGTAGCTGTTCCTTGAACTGTTGAGAGGTTGCATATGATGGCTTATATACAACCACGATGACTAAGTTGCAGTTCTCGATCTTTATTGTTAGAACTTCAACTACATCATTTGTGTTCAGCATCTCCGTTTAGATGAGCGACTTTTCGACATACAGGCCAACCCCCCATTGTTGCTTACTCTTTCTGTCGCATCTAAAAAGGTTGTACCCATTTATCCATATTTCGTTGTCAAAGTGATCTTTTGTGTGAGTCTCTGTGAAGGTTACAAACATCACATTTGACTCCTCTAGAAGTCCACTGATAAAAGATATTTTGTTGTTGGTGGATGGCATAAGGCCCTGTATATTAGCAATTATAAATGAGGTTGTATTTTGTGTTTATTGGGGGATTTTGTTATTGACATCAGTAGTTGTGGTTCTGGAGGGCAATGGGGTAAGGCCACTGGCTGTGCCTATAGTCCAACAAGACTCCAAGGTGGACTATTTTTATTTCATTCCATTTTCTTTCTTTGTTTCTTGTCACTAAAAAATCACTTGGAGTGGGGTTGTTGTAACTATTATTGTTTGTCTTATGAGGTCTGTACCTTCTGGTCCCTTTTAGATGGTATGCAGGGCTGTTTGTGTTGTAGCACTGTTTCTGGAGAGCCGAAGAGTGGCGCATTTCTAAATGAAAGAATTTACAGGAGGGAGAACGACACTACTTTAGACAGGTCACGATATTTTCTGGAAGCTCAAAGTTGCACGTCCCATTTGTTTTTCCTGATATTCCATGCTTACAGTTGCCCCAAACAGAACTTTCACAATTCTGATTTTGATTGGGTAGAAAATTTGGTAGGCGTGTTCTCAATTTGTGCAATTTCTAGGACTGCACTATAATCCTCAGTATCCAAGCCAGGGCCACCCCCATATCCTGCTTCCGGGGAACTACTTTTCCCAGAAGAAGAAGAAGGACTCCTCCATTACATCTGTAATGTGGGCTATGGTCTTGTGCTATGATTTGTATATTTAAGGTTTTTGTGGTGGCTGTGGTAGAGTCCCTAGCAGAGTCTGGACTAGCACTAAGGTTGGGAGCTGAGTCTGAGTCAGCACTGGAACTGGGAGCTGGGACTGGGCTAGCACTGTGGGCAGTAGTGCTAGGACTGTGGGATGGGTCTGGGTTAGCACTGTGGGGGTTGGGTTAACTGACGTTTTTGCTTCCTGTGTTTTTTTTCAGTAAGTGACGATATAGTTTCGAGTCATCTGTTGTGGGTTTTGGTATGGGCATTCTGCATTTTTTGGTTCACCTCTCCTATCTCTTCCTCCCATGTTTTATATATCTTTGCTAACCTGTCCAAGAGTTCATCTTTATTTTCTTGCTTATTTTTATTATTTATTACCCTCCTTAGTACCTTTCTGATACCTACCCAAAGTTCTATATCTTTATTGCACAATCAGAAGCACCTTTCTAGTTCGAGGTCATTTTTTAAGGCAGTGTTTATTCTTGCACAAGAGATATGATGCTTGGAAAAGCACAGGTTGCATGTGATCCTGGATTTCCTTCCAAGGATTTTTTACATGTCCGATATGTATGCTGTACTGACATCCTGCCCATATCCTACTTCACTCTGTATGCGACGAAAAAAACTGATTTCCACTTTACGTTTCTCTGTACTGGTGACAGTAATATGAGAGATGTATTTATGGAAAGAAAGGCTTGTGGCATGTGGGCAGTGGGTGAATTTTGGGGGGTACGGGGTGACTATATTATGGCTGTGGTAGCTAGTGGTGGGTAGGGGTCGTGAGGAGGGGTTCGGAAAAAGGTCACGTGACATTCTGTTTTCCTCCCAGGAGTGGACATGTTACGTATTTCCTCTGCATTTAATTTTTTGCTCACTTGCCGTGACATATTCAAGATGTGCGCACATACGTACTCAAGATATGCACTCATATCTTGAGTATGCTCCACTTTCTTGGACTGCCTGTCTCCCGTCTCATCTACGAATCTTGACAGAGCAGAGAACAGAGCAAGAAGACTCAGCTCTCGTCTGAGCCAGGCCCGAACAAATCTAACATTTCAGCAGAGCCTTGAACACCGGAGGGATGCGGCACAAGACAATGCCATCTCCACTTCGTGGTCAGAAAGAATTGAGGAACAAGACGGGCAGCAAACAGCAATTACACTCAGGATGTACCCTTCTCAAAGGCATCACTTCATCACCTCTATGATGACTCGAGTCTGGAAAGGAAACTTCTTTGAAGGGTCGTACTTCATAATGACATCGATGAAATAGTCAGCTGACCAAATGAAATAGCTGGCCCACAGATGGCTTCAACTTCATCCTATTCGCTATTTGTTGGTTCCTAACAAACTCTTAGCTTGTACATAAAGGTAGGAATCTTAACCTAACCTTATAAAACCCTCAAGTGTAAATAAATTAAAATAAAGAGGGAGAGAGAGAGAATATGGGGGCATGGGGAAGGGGTGAGGAGGGGGCTATTGAGCCATACCTACCCCCATGCAACACAACATCCATAAACATCTCATGTATTTTCAAACATCCAGGTTTGTCATCATGGAGTCTGACCTTCGTCACTTGCGCTGTTCTGGATGTGCTCTCGTCACTAGCAACACCATCGTTCAAAACAACAAGCAGTTTAATAATTTAGGAAACACCTGCTGACCCAGAACGCAGCCAGCACCTAGCAACACCTGCTGACCCAGAACACAGCCATCACCTAGCAACACCTGCTGACCCAGAACACAGCCAGCACCTAGCAACACCTGCTGACCCAGAACACAGCCAGCACCTAGCACCGCCCTCCAACCTGTGCATCACCTCACATCACCCACAATTTAAACCATGTTTTCTTTTCTTTGTAATGAATTAAATACCTACAGATTGGTGAAACAACTCATTAAAAGTGACCTAGTTAAACATGTGTCTTTCTTACATTTTTATCAGTGTTAATTACCATTCGAAAGAGAGAGAGAGAGAGAGAGAGAGAGAGAGAGAGAGAGAGAGAGAGAGAGAGAGAGAGAGAGAGAAAGCAGCAAGTACACACTGACTTTACCCTTCTCGGAACATCGCTTTATCTGACATCACCCAGGATGACATCAACTAAATAAAGTCAGTTTACCAAATGAATTCGCTGGTCCACAAATGACTCCAGTTTCATCCTGCTCCCTGTATATCTCTTAACAATGATAAGGCTTCCAAACGAGATGTAGGTAACAGCTCTCAACTTGTAAATATGCAAATAAAGTATATTATGTGAAGTTAGGAACCCACCTTGTAAACCCTGTGTAGAGACACAGAGAGAGAGAGAGAGAGAGAGAGAGAGAGAGAGAGAGAGAGAGAGAGAGAGAGAGAGAGAGAGAGAGAGAGAGAAAGGGTGATATTAAGGGTAAATAATACATATTTCACACAACATCCAACATATGATTATTGGCGGATATTCTTCGTCAGAGAGAATAATAAGAATAACGATCTCCTCCGAATACTTACGCTCAGGCCTTTTACTAAGCCCAGTGAGCTAATATGATGTACAAAAATCATCAACTCATCTACTACTCATCGTCTCTGTAACAACGGTAATCATGTTGACAGTATTCATTCACAAATAACCTAAAAAGTTACCACATCTCCACTGGTCCAAAGTCGTCTCATCTTCCATGGAGCCAAGTGAACATGTCTGCAAGTATCTGAAGGTGTTGGTGCCAGACTCCCGTGGAAATACCTGTTTCTTGCAGCTTCCACTTAATTATCAGCACTAGTATTATTTCGCTCACACGGAGACTAAAACGAGGAAAAAAAAAGAGACGCACGCAGTAAAATGTGTTCACTAGTAATGAACTGTTCAAGAGAATGTAGGAAATGACAGACGTGTTTGTGACTTATTACTGAGAATAGTGTTAAAGTACAGTACTTATTAAATATTAAAACCTCATGCGAGGAATTAACTGTCGCCCAATATTTATGACATTTTACAATAATTTAATTGATACTTTATATACCTGAATAATTTAAAAAAATTTGATTTTTTTTTATATTATCGTCTAATTAACATAATTAATTGACCTTAAGCACTATACCTCCATTTCCTTTGATCAAGCTTGATTGCCTCTCATTCCCCAGGCGATGTATGATCCTTACGGGTTCAGAGCGTCCATCCCGTGAATATAAAATTATATCCCTGAGATTTTTCCAGCATATTATACACAAAAAACGAGTACATGTAATGTGTCTGTCGCTTAGCACTCAGGATCGAGCTGAATGATCCATACGGGTTTTGGGCTTCATATAAATATTAGTAATAGCTATCGCTTTCTAGCTGTCCTGTTAGAAGTGTACAGATACCACAAGTCGCCCTGTGAGAGTCGAACATTATTATTATTATAATCAAGGGGGAAGCGCTAAACCCGGAGGATTATACAGCGCCTGGGGGGGGGGGATGTGGAAGGCATTCAGGCTTAATTCGGGGAACTGGAGCACAGATCCAATTCCCTAAATCAAGAGCCCCTCACCAACATCAAGGAACCTTCCTTGAGGGGGGAGTGAGAGTCGAACAGCGGTATTCTCGACCTTCCTGAGATATTACAACACACAGGTTACCACCTGCACCATTGATTACCTACGCAAGGATAGTGAGATGGATATTTTCCATCGTTATTCCGCCCTTGGGAACACTAGTAATTAGTGGTTAATGATGGAGATCATCATACATCAAGAAATAGAGATATTTAATGATGAAAGACTCAAACGAGCAATTATCAGATCTGGACCAGGCTGAGACATTGGAAAAGAGACCGAAAGAGAGTCTACAACTCTGTAGGTGTTAGTGTGCATGGTTGACTGTTTCGAAAAGTTTGCTTTAGTAACGTAATTTACATTATCTCAGAATCTCATACCTATGTAAATGACTAACGTTAATTTTGACTTATGCAAGAAAGGAAATGCCAGCTGTTCTCAGGCGCATCAATCACCAGCTTACAGCAGTTATATCAACCTGGAGGAAACAGTGGCAGGTTACATTTACTTCCCAGCTGACACTAATGATGATGGTCACGAGTAAACAATGTCAATACTGAATCTGTTGTATATATTAAAGGAAGAATAGTACTGCTAGGGGATGAAGTCGATATCCTAGGAGTGAAATATGACTCCAAAATATCTACGAACGCTCACATGGTAAATCTTGCAAGCAAAGCAATCAAGAAAATAACAGCACTAAGGTATATCTGGTATGTGCTAGGCAAAACAGGCTTCAACATTCTATACGAGGCACAAGTTAAAACGCTCCTTGAGTATGCACAACATTCCTGGATTGCCTTCTGCCTGTCTCGTCTATGACTTGTAGCGAGGACAGACATCTGTGCCAGGACGTATTTATTATCTCAGTAGAGCCTTCAACACCGTAGAGACGGAAAGACACAAATGCGGTATAACATAATCCTTAATGGATGTTTCGCCCATACAGTGGACTTTATCAGATCTGATCTGTTGTTTGTAACTGTGGAAGTGTTAATTTGGAAATCACACGGTGGCTCCGTGGCCTGGTGGCTAAAGCTCTCGCTTCACACGGCGAGGGGTCCGGGTTCTATTCCCGACAAGGGTAGAAACATTGGGCGTGTTTCCTTACACCGGTTGCCTATGTTCCCCATCAGTAAAATGGGTACCTGGGTGTTAGACGACTAGTGTAAGTCGCATTCAGGGAGAAAACGGACTTAATTTGCCCGAAATGCTCTGATATAACAAGCGGCTTTCTAAATAGTAATATGTCATTGATATCAGCTAGACCTGTATACCCTGTACATGTACTTGTAGGAATAAAGAATATTATAATTATTACACTTGATATTCATTTTGAAACGTTTAAGACTGACCAGTGTTGGCAAATGTAAGAGAGAGAGAGAGAGAGAGAGAGAGAGAGAGAGAGAGAGAGAGAGAGAGAGAGAGAGAGAGAGAGAGAGAATGTGTGTATGTATGTGTAAAGGGAGGTGGGGAGGAACAATGCAGACTGATCCTCTACATCACCCCCCTACCGCAGGCCTGGGGCAATAGAACCCCTCCCATTGGTCCCCCCCATCCCGACCACTACCAACCGAAACGCACCCAAATAACCCCCCACCCCATGCACCGCGACCTGCCCCCACCACAACACTCACGACCTCCTCCCCCCCACCCAATCCTCCACGGCCCCCCTCCGAGAGCAACAGATTAGCCCGAGTGTAATTGGGAGAGCCAGAGGTGTACATAATTGATGCAGCTTTTACCAACGAGTAGGAGGAGTACCCAGGGAGGGCTCCACCATATTTTTGTCACTAAATATGGCATTTACATTCGTGAAGCTGAGGTAGTTTGTAGCTGCGGTGGCCTGTTGTTGTAGCAACATGTTGCCGTAGCAGGTTGTTGTAGCGTGTGGTTGTGGTAGCAGGGTGATGTAGCTTGTTGTGATAGCATGTTGTAGCGTATGGTTGAGGTAGCAGGTTGATGTAGCTTCTTGTTGTGGTAGGTTGTTGTGGTAGCATGTTGTTCAAGTGGTTGTGGTAGCAGGGTGATGTAGCTTGTTGTGATAGCATGTTGTAGCGTATGGTTGAGGTAGCAGGTTGATGTAGCTTCTTGTTGTGGTAGGTTGTTGTGGTAGCATGTTGTTCAAGTGGTTGTGGTAGCAGGGTGATGTAGCTTGTTGTGATAGCATGTTGTAGCGTATGGTTGAGGTAGCAGGTTGATGTAGCTTCTTGTTGTGGTAGGTTGCTGTGGTAGCATGTTGTTCAAGTGGTTGTGGTAGCAGGGTGATGTAGCTTGTTGTGATAGCATGTTGTAGCGTATGGTTGAGGTAGCAGGTTGATGTAGCTTCTTGTTGTGGTAGGTTGTTGTGGTAGCATGTTGTTCAAGTGGTTGTGATAGCAGGGGAATGTAACTTGTTGTGACAGTAGGTTGTGGTAGTATGTTGTATCGTGTGGTTGTGACAGGTAGCAGACTGATGTAGTTTTTTGTTGTAGGTTGTGATAGCATGTTGTTTTAGTGTGTGGTTGTGGTAGCAGGTTGATGTAGCTTGATGTAGCTGTGATCGTGGCTGCAGGTTAGTGTTGCTTCTTGTGGTAGCTTGTTGTAGCGAGTGGTTATTGTAGCAGGTTGTTGTAGCCTCCTATTGCATGTCTCTGTTTCACTTTATTGCTGCATTGCCTTGTTGTTGTGGTAGATTGTTGATTTTGCTTACTGTTGTTGTAGCTTGTTGAAGAAACATTTGTAGTAGCGTGTTCTCGTAGAAGCTTGTTGTGGTAGCTTGATGTGATAGCTTGTTGTGGTAGCTTGATGTGATAGCTTGTTGTGGTAGCTTGATGTGGTAGCTTGATGTGGTAGCTTGTTGTGGTAGCTTGATGTGGTAGCTTGTTGTGGTAGCTTGATGTGGTAGCTTGTTGTGGAAGCTTGTTGTGGTAGCTTGATGTGGTAGCTTGATGTGGTAGCTTGTTGTGGTAGCTTGTTGTGGTAGCTTGATGTGGTAGCTTGTTGTGGTAGCTTGTTGTGGTAGCTTGATGTGGTAGCTTGATGTGGTAGCTTGTTGTGGTAGCTTGATGTGGTAGCTTGTTGTGGTAGCTTGTTGTGGTAGCTTGATGTGGTAGCTTGATGTGGTAGCTTGTTGTGGTAGCTTGTTGTGGTAGCTTGATGTGGTAGCTTGTTGTGGTAGCTTGATGTGGTAGCTTGTGGTAACTTGATGTGGTAGCTTGTTGTGGTAACTTGATGTGGTAGCTTGTTGTGGTAACTTGATGTGGTAGCTTGTTGTGGTAGCTTGATGTGGTAGCTTGTTGTGGTAACTTGATGTGGTAGCTTGTTGTGGTAGCTTGATGTGGTAGCTTGATGTGGTAGTTTGTTGTGGTAGCTTGATGTGGTAGCTTGTTGTGGTAACTTGATGTGGTAGCTTGATGTGGTAGCTTGATGTGGTAGTTTGTTGTGGTAGCTTGATGTGGTAGCTTGATGTGGTAGCTTGTTGTGGTAACTTGATGTGGTAGCTTGATGTGGTAGTTTGTTGTGGTAGCTTGATGTGGTAGCTTTATGTGGTAGCTTGATGTGGTACCTTGATGTGGTAGCTTGTTGTGGTAACGATGTGGTAGCTTGATGTGGTAGTTTGTTGTGGTAACGATGTGGTAGCTTGATGTGGTAGTTTGTTGTGGTAACTTGATGTGGTAGTTTGATGTGGTAGCTTGATATGGTAGCTTCTTGTGGTAGCTTGATGTGGTAGTTTGTTGTGGTAACTTGATGTGGTAGTTTGATGTAGTAGTTTGTTGTAGTAGCTTGATGTATTATCTTGTTTTTTTGCGGTAGCTTGATATTGTGGCAGCTTGTTATTATGGTAGCTTGTTACTGTGGTAACTTGTTACTGTGGTAGCTTGTGGTATATAGTTGTTGTAGTAGATTGTGGTATCTAGTTGTTGTAGTAGCTTGTGGTATCTAGTTGTTGTAGTAGCTTGTGGTATCTAGTTGTTGTAGTAGCTTGTGGTATCTAGTTGTTGTAGTAGCTTGTGGTATCTAGTTGTTGTAGTAGCTTGTGGTATCTAGTTGTTGTAGTAGCTTGTGGTATCTAGTTGTTGTAGTAGCTTGTGGTATCTAGTTGTTGTAGTAGCTTGTGGTATCTAGTTGTTGTAGTAGCTTGTGGTATCTAGTTGTTGTAGTAGCTTGTGGTATCTATTTGTTGTAGTAGCTTGTGGTATCTAGTTGTAGTAGTAGCTTGTGGTATCTTCTTGTTATTGTAACTTGTGGTAGCTTATGTTAGCTTATTGTTCTAGCTTTCTATTGTGGTTGATTGTAGTAGCTTACATTGTGGAAGCTTATTGTAGTAGGTTGTTCTTGTGGTAGCTTGTTGTAGTAGTGTGATAGAAGAGTTATTGTTGTTTTTATAATGTTTTGTGTCGGAGTTGTTATTTGTGAGATTGTTGTGTTGTCTTCAGCGTTATTGTTGTTATTTAATATTGTACTGGTGTTATATCGAGTTATTGTTGGTGATAAGTTAAACTGGTGTTGAGTTATGTTGGTTTTAAGTTGTGTTAGTATTGCGTTGTCTTTGTGTTGTGTTAATATTATGTTGTTTTTATGATTTGTTAGTGTGTTGTGCTGGCGCTATGTTGGTGTTGTGTTGATGGATGGTGTTGTATTGACGTTGTACTACTGAAGTGTTGGTGTTAAGTTGTTATTGTGGTGCTGAGTTGATGTTGTATAATGTTATTGTGGTGCTAATATCTCTCGCCCAGCTTTGGGATGCTGGACATATCTTCATAAAAATTAATTTCTCCTGTGTATGGGACAGGTTATCCTGAGAGATGGCTGTTTCCAGGTGATAGCAACTCCAGCTATGCTGGAACTGAATCTTAGACGCTTCCATTACCTGGAATTTACCTGGAGAGAGTTCCGGGGGTCAACGCCCCTGCGGCCCGGTCTGTGACCAGGCCTCCTGGTGGATCAGGGCCTGATCAACCAGGCTGTTGCTGCTGGCCACACGTAGTCCAACATACGAACCACAGCCCGGCTGATCCGACACCAACTTTAAGTATCTGTTCACGTCTGCGTTCCAGCGAGTACAAGTCAATTGCTGCTAAGCGTTCCCAGGAGTTAAGTGTTTGATGGAACATATATGTGCAGGGAAGGTTCTCTTTACATTCTCTAGATCTGCAGTATAACTTGCTTTGTATTAATGTTGGTAGATTTAGAGACAATATGTAATGCAAAAGGACACAATTGCTAGTAATGTGACATTTTATTGTGGCAACGTTTCGCTCTCCAGGAGCTTTGTCAAGCCGTTACAAACAGTACATGGACACAGCGGGTATATATAGGCTCAGAGTGAGGTGTAATACTAGTGGTAGTAGTAGTAGTGATATAAGTTGTATTACTACTACTATTCCTACTACTACAACTTATATCACTACTACTACTACCACTAGTATTACACCTCACTCTGAGCCTATATATACCCGCTGTGTCCATGTACTGTTTGTAACGGCTTGACAAAGCTCCTGGAGAGCGAAACGTTACCACAATAAAATGTCACTTTTACTTTACATCACCTACTTTGAACGGAGATGTTAATGTACAGCAGTATTCCAGCTTAGATAGCTTGGCATCTCTTGTTTTGAACGTTATCATTATCCAAACTATCATTTTCTTCGTAGATGTGATCGTGGTACTGTTGTGATCCTTGAAAGTGAGATCCTCAGACATTACCACTTCCAGGTCAATCAAATTATTTTTTCGCTCTATTGTATTATTAGTGTTCGTAGTATTGTCAGTTCTAATTATCTCCTCCAGTTTTCCACAACGTAGTTGGAATTTGTCTTTATTCAACGTCATATTTTTTTCGTTGCCCATTGGAAAACTTGTTTTATGTCTTCTTCGAGGTTTCCCGTGTCCTCAATAAATGACAATCTCATGTAGATCCTAGTATCGTCTGCTCAGGATGACACGGTGTTGTGGATTACATTTCTATGTCTGATATGAGGATGAGAAACAGAATGGGGACGAGTACTGTGCCTTCTGGAACAGAGCTTTTCCCCATGGTAGCTTCAAATTTAACTCTGTTTACGACTGCTCTTTGTGTTCGATTGGTTTGAAAGTTGAAGATCCATCTCCTCACTTTGCCAGTTATCCCTTGAAAACGTATTTTGTGCGCTATTACGCCATTATCGCACTTGTCAAAGGCTTTTGCAAAGTCTGTGTATATTACATCTGCGTTCTGTTTTTCATCCAGTGCATTCAAGACCATATCATAGTGATCCAGTAGTTGCGAGAGGCAGGAAATATTTCTGACAAATTTCGTAATCTTGTACGAGCTCCATCCTGCGTCATGGAATATGACAAGGAAAAATTGCTAATTTATGGTCACACTGTGTTATTATATCGAATAGGTAAGAAGCACACTTCTGAAGATGGTATTTGTGTTGTGTTGTGTTGCGTAGCATTATGTTGA
Organism: Cherax quadricarinatus; assembly: GCF_038502225.1. Taxonomy (NCBI): domain Eukaryota; kingdom Metazoa; phylum Arthropoda; class Malacostraca; order Decapoda; family Parastacidae; genus Cherax; species Cherax quadricarinatus. The sequence goes on along the minus strand of NC_091321.1, from coordinate 33,471,308 downwards.
TATTGTGTGCTGTGTTGATGTCGTGTGAGGCTGTGTAATACTTCATCTTCAGCTAAACCCTTACAAAATAGGAATACTAGAGGAAATGTGGCAGATGTTGCACGTGTATAGTATAGGAGGTTGGTTAATGAAAGCAGTGAAGAGTTTTTACGAGGATAGTGAAGTTCAGGTTAGAGTATGTAGAGTATGTAAGGAGATTATTTCCCAGTAAAAGTAGGCCTTAGATAAGGATGTGTGATGTCACCATGGTTGTTCAATATATTTATAGATGGAGTTGTAAGAGAAGGGAATGCGCGGGTCTTGGGAAGAGGTGTGGGGTTAAAAGATAAAGAATCAAACACAAAGTGGGAGTTGTCACAGTTGCTTTTTGCTGATGACACTGTGCTTTTGGGAGATTCTGAAGAGAAGTTGCAGAGGTTGGTGGATGAATTTGGTAGGGTATGTAAAAGGAGAAAATTAAAAGTGAATAAAGGAAAGAGTAAGGTTATGAGGATAACAAAAAGATTAGGTGACGAAAGATTGGATATCAGATTGGAGGGAGAGAGTATGGAGGAGGTGAATGTATTCAGATATTTGGGAGTGGAGGTGTAAGCAGATAGGTCTATGAAAGATGAGGTGAACCATAGAACTGATGAGGGGAAAAGGGTGAGTCTGTGGAGACAAAGAACTTTGTCCTTGGAAGCAAAGAGGGGAATGTATGAGAGTACAGTTTTACCAATGCTCTTATGTGGGTGTGAAGCATGGGTGATGAATGTTGCAGCGAGGAGAAGGCTGGAGGCAGTGGAGATTTCATGTCTGAGGGCAATGTGTGGTGTGAATATAATGTATAGAATTCATAATTTGGAAGTTAGGAGGAGGTATGAGATTGCAAAAACTGTTGTTCAGAGGGCTGAGGAAGGGTTGTTGAGGTGGTTCGGAGGTAAGGCTTTGTAGGGGTCGGCTTAGGAAAGGTTAGAGGGAGAGGGTAAAGGAGGTTTTGTGTGCTAGGGGCTTGGACTTCCAGCAAGCATGCGTGAGCGTATTTGATAGGAGTGAATGGAGAGAAATGGTTTTTAATACTTGACGTGCTGTTGGAGTGTGAGCAAAGTAACATTTATGAAGGGATTTTTTTCCGTGCCACCCTGCCTTGGTGGCAGGGTGGCACGGATTATCTACTGCTGTCATATAAAGCGATTTTGTTTGCTCTTGAGTTTAATTTCCCTAGTGGAAAAAAAACAGGATTTCCTGTTTTTCGCTTCTTAGCCGGATTTATTGACCATAGGTAAGTTTGGAGTGCCAGGGGTAAATAAAAATGGGGGGGGGGCTTCTAATTGAACCATGCATAGAAAGACGTTATAGGCGATAGATATTTTAAGAATTAAAGAATAAATACGTAAAGAAGATACGACATAGGGCGTAATGATAGAGGTTTATTAGACTATATACTAGCAGATTAAAGAGTCATGGGAAGACATCGGGATATTCATGTTATTGAAGCGACGACATAATTATCAAGCGATTGATAACTACAGTGAAAGTAAGGAGAATGTGAAGTAAATCGTATAAAATAAAGACACGATGGAAAAATAAACACAAATTCAGCGTAATGTAATCCTTTATTGACTACGTTTCGCCTACACAAAGGATTTTATCAAGTCACTAACAGATTTGTTTGTGACTTTATAAAGCCCACTGTGTGAACGTAACGTAGTCAATAAAGTCTTAAGTAGGTAAGAGAGAAGTAATAATTAATAAAATAAAGGAGATATTTAGGGCAAGAGTTACTGACAGTAAGATGTCGCTGGAGAGAGTACAGGTAACGAGGAGTCGAAGACATATCGGGTAGATTTTAGAATGCAATGTCAGTATGTGTAACAGACTTTTGTGGAGACTAGAGGGTGGGTGTGGAGGGAAGAGGAGCGATTACTGGTATAATGAGGTAAAAGTGTGTGGTAAGGGAGAAAAGGTTAGCAAATAATGCAGTACATGTGACGCCCTCCATGCCACTACATTACATAGATGTTATGACTCACGAAATCGTAATGATACGATTGTAAACAAACCATACCCCGGCCGGGATTGAACTCGCGGTCAGAGAGTCTCAAAACTCCAGACCGTCGCGTTAGCCACTAGACCAGCTAGCCACAATCGTGTCATTACGATTTCGTGAGTCATGTTGACGGCAATGAGGGGACTTGAGATAGAGTTCGTCACGGCCACGCTAGCTGGAGATTCGTCTGTAAAAACTTGCATTTGTGGTCACAGTGGTGCCTGTGCTAACCTTCCTATGGTGTAGAAATATACCTAGTTGGATGAATCTTATTGTGGCTAGCTGGTCTAGTGGCTAACGCGACGGGCTGGAGTTTTGAGACTCTCTGACCGCGGGTTTAATCCCGGCCGGGGTATGGATAGATGTTATGTTGAAAGGATTAAGGGTAAAGAAGACAGAGAGCAGGATTGCAGGAGAGGTTTTAGAAATTGTAAGGGATATATATAGACCAAGTGTTTGCAGTCAAGGATATACTTGACCAGTACTACCTGGATTACCTGGAGAGTTCCGGGGGTCAACGCCCCCGCGGCCCGGTCTGTGACCAGGCCTCCTTAGGTCAGTGTCCCAGGATGCGACCCACACCAGTCGACTAACACCCAGGTACCCATTTTACTGATGGGGAACATAGACAACAGGTTGAAAGAAACACGTCCAATGTTTCTACTCTGGCTGGGAATCGAACCCAGGCCCTCACCGTGTGAAGCCAGAGCGTTAACCACCAGGCCACCAGAGCTCCTATGATAACAGTATGGAACTTTTCGCTGCATTTATGAATTTAGAATAAGTACCTGACAGGGTGGATATTGTAAGCAATGTAGCAGATGATGTAAATGTAAGGCGTAGGTGGAAGATACAAAGAACAATAAAAATGATCTAAGTGGTTAGTGAGGCTCAGGTTGGGGTATATAGGAGAGAGGGATTATCTAGTAAAAGTTGATCTTAGACAAGGATGTATGATGTCACCTTAGCTGTTTAACATATTCACTCACTGTACACATGTTCGTTAATGCAAATTAACGAGCCAATCACGTGAAAGCACCCCACTGCCTAAAAGCATGTAGAAATGATCAAGAGATTCAGTTGTTCAGAACGAACATCAGAATGAGGAAGAAAAGTGATCTAAGTGACTTTGACCATGGAATGATTGTTAATACCAGACGGGGAGGTCTGAATATCTCAGAAACTGATCTCCTGGGATTTTCATGCATAACAATCTTTAAAAGTTTACAGAGAATGGTAAGAAAAACATCCCGGAAGCAGCAGTTCTATGACCAAAAGTGCTTTGATAAAGAGAGAGGTCAGAGGAGAATGGCAATATGGGGAGGTGAGAGCGGCGCATATAACCAAACATTACAACAGTGGCATACACAACAGTATCTCTCTTCTGCCAAATAAACATTGAAAATTTGTTTTGCCATAAATCTTCGAAAATCAATCTGAACATAACGAAAAAAAATACTTCATTGATTTTAAGTAATATAAAATAATTTTAAGCTGACCTATGAGTGAGTGTGTATATATATATATATATATATATATATATATATATATATATATATATATATATATATATATATATATATATACATATAAGTAGTGTATTTTTCCACTGAGCGCACCCTTCCGGAAAAGGCCTTCCACTGAGCGCACCCTTCCGGTTTAGGCCTTCCACTGAGCGCACCCTTCCGGAAAAGGCCTTCCACTGAGCGCACCCTTCCGGTTTAGGCCTTCCACTGAGCGCACCCTTCCGGTTTAGGCCTTCCACTGAGCGCACCCTTCCGGTCTAGGACCAGCGGCTGGAGGGTCACCTTTTCACACCTAGGTGTTACTTCCGGTTTTGACCATGACCTCGCCCTCGAGACTACCTCACCCTTGACCCCCCCAACCAATACCCCCACCCACGACCCCCCCCCCCTTCGCGACCCCCCCTTCGCGCCGCGCGCCCCGCCCGCCCGCCCGCGCGCCCGCCCGCGCGCCCGCCCGCGCGCCCGCCCTTCGCGCCCGCCCGCGCGCCCGCCCGCGCCCTTCGCGACCCCCCGCCCGCGCCTTCTGCTGCGCCTTCTGCAGCGTCATCCGGATCGCCCCCGCGTCTCGAATTTTTTTCCGATTTTTTTCGAATTTTTTTTGAATTTCATTTTCTTGTGCTCTCCACTTCCTCGGATCCCCCTCCCACTTTCAGCCCCCAACCCCAAAAATTTCTCGATAATACAAGTTTTTGGATTCCCCCCCTATGGGGTTTTCGAAATTCTCCATCTCCTCGGATCAAGTTTTTTGGATCCCCCCTATGGGGGTTTCGAAATTCTTATGATCTCCTCGGATCAAGTTTTTTTTTTTGGATTCCCCCCTATGGGGTTTTCGAAATTCTCCAATTCCTCGGATCAAGTTTTTGGGTACCCCTCCTTTCACCCCCCATCCCCAAATTTTCTCGATAATACAAGTTTTGGATACTCCCCCCTATGGGGTTCTCAATATCAAAGTCTCCACTTCCTTGGATCCCCCTCCCACTTTCACCCCCCAACCCCAAAAAATTTCTCGATAATACAAGTTTTTTTTGGATCCCCCCTATGGGGTTTTCGAAATTCTCCATCTCCTTGGATCAAGTTTTTTTTTGGATTCCCCCCTATGGGGTTTTCGAAATTCTCCATCTCCTTGGATCAAGTTTTTTGGTTACCCCTCCTTTCACCCCCCCTCCCCCCAAAAAAATTCTCAATATCAAAGTCTCCACTTCCTCGGATCCCCCTCCCACTTTCACCCCCAACCCCAAAAATTTCTCGATAATACAAGTTTTGGATTCCCCCCTATGGGGGTTTCGAAATTCTTATGATCTCCTCGGATCAAGTTTTTTGGATTCCCCCCTATGGGGTTTTCGAAATTCTCCATCTCCTTGGATCAATGTTTTTTTGGGTACCCCTCCTTTCACCCCCCATCCCCCCCAAAAATTCTCAATATCAAAGTCTCCACTTCCTCGGATCCCCCTCTCACTTTCACCCCCACCCCAAAATTTCTCGATATTACCAAGTTTTTTGGATTCCCCCCCCCTATGGGGGTTTTGAATTTTCTTATGATCACCTTGGATCAAATTTTTGGATTACCCCTCCCACTTTCACCCACCCCCCAACCTCAAATTTTTCTCGATAATACCAAGTTTTTGGATTCCCTCCTATGAGGTTTTCGAAATTCCTCGGATCAAAGTTTTTGGAATCCCCCCTCTGGGGGTAAGCATTCAAAATAGACTCCTCCTATGGGGGCATGCTTACTACAGGTCTAAACATCTTCCCCTTATTATTTTAAAATGAACTAAAAGTTTCCGCTCATTAAGTCAAATGAACTAAGAAGGGTGTTTACTCGGCGGGCAGTGACGTCACGCGCACACAGGTTGAATCAGGTCGGTCCTTTTAGTTCATTCAAGATAATAAGGGAACATAGTAGTGACGTCACGTGATGACCGCGCACACAGGTTGAATCTTGTCTACCCTTTTACCCACCCTCCCAAACCCTCACACTCCAACCAACACCTCACAATTTTCACTCATAACCCCCAATTTTTCTCGTTTTAACCCTTTTAGTTCATTAAAGTTAATAAGGGGACACATGCATCAGAAAGTCACCACATCGCTTACATCCACTTTCGATAAATTCACCAGTCACAATTTTACATATTACGAAGTTAATACGCACTTTTACTTTGAACATCTTCAAAACACTCTCATAAATCATTTGAATACTCACAAAAAATACCTTTATACATTTCCAAACAACACTGAAATACTCCAAAATCATCATTCGAACACCCCCAAATCATCTCTGAATACTCCCAGAACACCTTCATAAGTACTCTTGCACATCATTTGAACACCTTCATAAGTACTCTCATAATCATTTGTACACCTTCAAAAAACACCTTTGAATACTCACATAAACACCCTTGAACACCTTCAAAACACCTTTGAATAACCTCAAAACACCTTTGAACACCTTCAAAACACCCTTGAACACCCTTGATCACCTTCAAAAAAAAAACAACATTTGAACACACTCAAAAACACCTTTGAACACCTTTGAACATTTCCAAACAACACTGAAACACTTCCAAAAACACCATTTGAGTACTCCCAAATACACCACTGAATACTAAAACACCACTGAATACACTCAAAACACCACCAAAATCACCATGAAACACTTCCAAAAAACACAATTTGAGTACTCCCAATTACACCACTGAATACTAAAAAAACACCGCTGAATTCAATCAAAACACCCTTCAACACCTTCAAAACACCTTTGAACACCTTTGAACATTTCCAAAAACACTATTTGAGTACTCCCAATTACACCACTGATTACTACTAAAACACCGCTGAATTCAATCAAAACACCCTTCAACACCTTCAAACACCCTTGAACACACTCAAAACACCCTTCAACACCTTCAAAACACCTTTGAACACCTTCAAAACACCTTTGATCACATTCAAAACACTCTCATAATCATTTGAACACACTCAAAACACCTTTGAATAACCTCAAAACACCTTCGAACACCTTCAAAACACCCTTGAACACCCTTGATCACCTTCAAAAAAACAACATTTGAACACACTCAAAACACCTTTGAACACCTTTGAACATTTCCAAACAACACTGAAACACTTCCAAAAACACCATTTGAGTACTCCCAAATACACCACTGAATACTAAAACACCACTGAATACACTCAAAACACCACCAAAATCACCATAAACTAAGATCAACACCCACATCCCACAACACCCACAACCCACAACACCCACAATTTTTTCTCGTTTTATCTAATTTCATCAGAAAGTCACAACACCCACACCCCCCATTTTTTTCTCGTTTTAACCCTTTTAGTTCATTAAAGTTAATAAGGGGCCACACTACATCAGAAAAAGTCACAAAAACAACCCACTTATAACGTCTTTTCGGTATCTCTAGTTCGACAACAACACCCACATCCCACATCACCCACATCCCACATCCCCCACACACACACACAGACACACACACACACATCCCTAACCTAGCCTAACCTAACCTAACTTATCCTAACCTAATCTAACCTAACCTAACCTAACTTATCCTAACCTAGCCTAACCTAACCTAACCTTACCTAAATTATCCTAACCTAACCTAACCTAGCCTAACCTAACCTAACTTAACCTAACCTAACCTAACCGAACCTACCCTAACCTAACCTTACCTAACCTAACCTAGCCTAACCTAACCTAACCTAACTTAACCTAACCCAACCTAACCTAACCTAACCTAGCCTAACCTAACTTAACCTAACCTAGCCTAACCTAACTTAACCTAACCTAACCTAACCTACCCTAACCTAACCTAACCTAACCTATCTTAACCTTACCTAACCTAACCTAGCCGAACCTATCCTAACCTAACCTAAAATATATTGGAACACTTCCAAAATACATTAGAGTACTCCAGAATTACTTTGAACGACTCCATTTTTGGATATTTCCAAATTAGTTTTGAAAACTTTATCGTAAAATCGAACATTATTTTCTTGTTGGTAAAACACACTCAATGGTAGAAATATTTACTCGATTTCCGAATAGAAGCACTGTCCTCGCTCTGAGAGACTCATTGTGGGTCACCCCAACACATGGTGTAATGCGCTTCACACCCAAGGTAGAACATAACACCTGCGTCAACTCAGGACAGACAGGCGCCATGTAATGCGGGTAACATCCAAGGTAGAAAATCATCTCTTTCCAGACCAACTGTCTATCCTAACCTAACCTAACCTAATTCCTAACCTAACCTAACCTCACCTAACCGAACCTAACCTAACTCCATCAATCACCTCTATCCTAACCTAACCTAACCTAACCTAACCCAACCTAACTCCATCAAACACCTCTAACCTAACCTAACCTAACCTATCCTAACCTAACCTAACTCCATCAAACACCTCGAATACTACCTAACTTAACCTAACCTAACCTTACCTAACCTACCGAACCTAACCTAACCTAACCTAACCTATCCTAACCTGTCCCAACCTAACCTAACCTAACCTAACCTAACCTAACCTAACCTAACCTAACCTAACTTATCCTAACCTAACCTATCCTAACCTAACCTAAACACTGACTAACTTTGAACCAACTCTGAACACCACTGATCTTCTTCAAAAAATGCTCTGCACATCATTTGAACACCTTCAAAAAAAAAACACCATCAAACACCTCCGAATACTCCCAAAAAAAACACTACTGATTACTACCAAATCACCACTGAATACTACCAATCACCGTCAAAATCACCAGAAAACTAAGTTTAACATCACCATCTAACATCCTTTTTATAGAAATCCCCTCAAATCACTATAACCAAGAACTCCCTCCCCATTTGGCGCATAAAAAAAAAAGCATGAACACAAACCTAATACGCAAACACTTAGTACATGATCACCATCAACTGAAAACATATCTTATACACACACATAATATAAGACAATCACCAACTACAATCACCCATGTTCACTTACCTCAAAATCACTAATATCACAGAAAACAATAATTTTTATAAACATTTCACACACACACACACAAAAAAAAAATCATATTTGACAATATCTAAGCGCACTCACCTCACTACCACCAACACACGATGTCTCACCTCACAGGACCGACGAGGTCACCTCCAGTGACGTCACACTCCCATTGTGTTACTTGGTGGTTGGTAACATCACACCTAACCCCCTTGTTTCAACCTGTTGTACCCTACATTATCTAAGAACACTATATCCAAGACGATTACCAGATTTTATGATCCCCAACACCAAGATCACAGAAAACACACATTTTTATAATTATTCACACAAAAATCACGATCACCAATTCCATATCATGTTTACCGTCATCTATCAACACTAATCACCAAGATCACCAAAAAATCTAAGATCATGCATCTCAAAACTACTATGATCACTGAAAACACTTATTTTTTTTTAAACATTCGCACAAAAATAAGACATACACAAAAATACCACAACACTTCCACCAACATCTATAACATAACATGAGCACTATAACATATCACTATCACAAAAAAAAAATAATACACAAACACCCACATATTATACATTTCAATTGGAAATTTAAGACATGAGACATACACACCAAATCTAAGACATTCACCTCCAACTAAGACATACACATCACCCTTAAAACTTCCTTCCTTATTCATTCCGCATATCTCCTAGAGCTGTTTTAACCCCGACGGATCCACCACGACGTAGGAGCCAGAGTGTAGTAGGTGGTGTTGGAGTGGTGATGGTTCCTCTGGCTCCTACGTCGTGATGGAACCGTCGGGGTTAAAACAGCTCTAGGAGATATGCGGAATGAATAAGGAAGGAAGTTTTAAGGGTGATGTGTATGTCTTAGTTGGAGGTGAATGTCTTAGATTTGGTGTGTATGTCTCATGTCTTAAATTTCCAATTGAAATGTATAATATGTGGGTGTTTGTGTATTATTTTTTTTTTGTGATAGTGATATGTTATAGTGCTCATGTTATGTTATAGATGTTGGTGGAAGTGTTGTGGTATTTTTGTGTATGTCTTATTTTTGTGCGAATGTTTAAAAAAATAAGTGTTTTCAGTGATCATAGTAGTTTTGAGATGCATGATCTTAGATTTTTTGGTGATCTTGGTGATTAGTGTTGATAGATGACGGTAAACATGATATGGAATTGGTGATCGTGATTTTTGTGTGAATAATTATAAAAATGTGTGTTTTCTGTGATCTTGGTGTTGGGGATCATAAAATCTGGTAATCGTCTTGGATATAGTGTTCTTAGATAATGTAGGGTACAACAGGTTGAAACAAGGGGGTTAGGTGTGATGTTACCAACCACCAAGTAACACAATGGGAGTGTGACGTCACTGGAGGTGACCTCGTCGGTCCTGTGAGGTGAGACATCGTGTGTTGGTGGTAGTGAGGTGAGTGCGCTTAGATATTGTCAAATATGATTTTTTTTTTGTGTGTGTGTGTGTGAAATGTTTATAAAAATTATTGTTTTCTGTGATATTAGTGATTTTGAGGTAAGTGAACATGGGTGATTGTAGTTGGTGATTGTCTTATATTATGTGTGTGTATAAGATATGTTTTCAGTTGATGGTGATCATGTACTAAGTGTTTGCGTATTAGGTTTGTGTTCATGCTTTTTTTTTTTATGCGCCAAATGGGGAGGGAGTTCTTGGTTATAGTGATTTGAGGGGATTTCTATAAAAAGGATGTTAGATGGTGATGTTAAACTTAGTTTTCTGGTGATTTTGACGGTGATTGGTAGTATTCAGTGGTGATTTGGTAGTAATCAGTAGTGTTTTTTTTGGGAGTATTCGGAGGTGTTTGATGGTGTTTTTTTTTGAAGGTGTTCAAATGATGTGCAGAGCATTTTTTGAAGAAGATCAGTGGTGTTCAGAGTTGGTTCAAAGTTAGTCAGTGTTTAGGTTAGGTTAGGATAGGTTAGGTTAGGATAAGTTAGGTTAGGTTAGGTTAGGTTAGGTTAGGTTAGGTTAGGTTGGGACAGGTTAGGATAGGTTAGGTTAGGTTAGGTTAGGTTCGGTAGGTTAGGTAAGGTTAGGTTAGGTTAAGTTAGGTAGTATTCGAGGTGTTTGATGGAGTTAGGTTAGGTTAGGATAGGTTAGGTTAGGTTAGGTTAGAGGTGTTTGATGGAGTTAGGTTGGGTTAGGTTAGGTTAGGTTAGGTTAGGATAGAGGTGATTGATGGAGTTAGGTTAGGTTCGGTTAGGTGAGGTTAGGTTAGGTTAGGAATTAGGTTAGGTTAGGTTAGGATAGACAGTTGGTCTGGAAAGAGATGATTTTCTACCTTGGATGTTACCCGCATTACATGGCGCCTGTCTGTCCTGAGTTGACGCAGGTGTTATGTTCTACCTTGGGTGTGAAGCGCATTACACCATGTGTTGGGGTGACCCACAATGAGTCTCTCAGAGCGAGGACAGTGCTTCTATTCGGAAATCGAGTAAATATTTCTACCATTGAGTGTGTTTTACCAACAAGAAAATAATGTTCGATTTTACGATAAAGTTTTCAAAACTAATTTGGAAATATCCAAAAATGGAGTCGTTCAAAGTAATTCTGGAGTACTCTAATGTATTTTGGAAGTGTTCCAATATATTTTAGGTTAGGTTAGGATAGGTTCGGCTAGGTTAGGTTAGGTAAGGTTAAGATAGGTTAGGTTAGGTTAGGTTAGGGTAGGTTAGGTTAGGTTAGGTTAAGTTAGGTTAGGCTAGGTTAGGTTAAGTTAGGTTAGGCTAGGTTAGGTTAGGTTAGGTTGGGTTAGGTTAAGTTAGGTTAGGTTAGGTTAGGCTAGGTTAGGTTAGGTAAGGTTAGGTTAGGGTAGGTTCGGTTAGGTTAGGTTAGGTTAAGTTAGGTTAGGTTAGGCTAGGTTAGGTTAGGTTAGGATAATTTAGGTAAGGTTAGGTTAGGTTAGGCTAGGTTAGGATAAGTTAGGTTAGGTTAGGTTAGATTAGGTTAGGATAAGTTAGGTTAGGTTAGGCTAGGTTAGGGATGTGTGTGTGTGTGTCTGTGTGTGTGTGTGGGGGATGTGGGATGTGGGTGATGTGGGATGTGGGTGTTGTTGTCGAACTAGAGATACCGAAAAGACGTTATAAGTGGGTTGTTTTTGTGACTTTTTCTGATGTAGTGTGGCCCCTTATTAACTTTAATGAACTAAAAGGGTTAAAACGAGAAAAAAATGGGGGGTGTGGGTGTTGTGACTTTCTGATGAAATTAGATAAAACGAGAAAAAATTGTGGGTGTTGTGGGTTGTGGGTGTTGTGGGATGTGGGTGTTGATCTTAGTTTATGGTGATTTTGGTGGTGTTTTGAGTGTATTCAGTGGTGTTTTAGTATTCAGTGGTGTATTTGGGAGTACTCAAATGGTGTTTTTGGAAGTGTTTCAGTGTTGTTTGGAAATGTTCAAAGGTGTTCAAAGGTGTTTTGAGTGTGTTCAAATGTTGTTTTTTTGAAGGTGATCAAGGGTGTTCAAGGGTGTTTTGAAGGTGTTCGAAGGTGTTTTGAGGTTATTCAAAGGTGTTTTGAGTGTGTTCAAATGATTATGAGTGTGTTTTGAATGTGATCAAAGGTGTTTTGAAGGTGTTCAAAGGTGTTTTGAAGGTGTTGAAGGGTGTTTTGAGTGTGTTCAAGGGTGTTTGAAGGTGTTGAAGGGTGTTTTGATTGAATTCAGCGGTGTTTTAGTAGTAATCAGTGGTGTAATTGGGAGTACTCAAATAGTGTTTTTGGAAATGTTCAAAGGTGTTCAAAGGTGTTTTGAAGGTGTTGAAGGGTGTTTTGATTGAATTCAGCGGTGTTTTTTTAGTATTCAGTGGTGTAATTGGGAGTACTCAAATTGTGTTTTTTGGAAGTGTTTCATGGTGATTTTGGTGGTGTTTTGAGTGTATTCAGTGGTGTTTTAGTATTCAGTGGTGTATTTGGGAGTACTCAAATGGTGTTTTTGGAAGTGTTTCAGTGTTGTTTGGAAATGTTCAAAGGTGTTCAAAGGTGTTTTTGAGTGTGTTCAAATGTTGTTTTTTTTTGAAGGTGATCAAGGGTGTTCAAGGGTGTTTTGAAGGTGTTCAAAGGTGTTTTGAGGTTATTCAAAGGTGTTTTGAAGGTGTTCAAGGGTGTTTATGTGAGTATTCAAAGGTGTTTTTTGAAGGTGTACAAATGATTATGAGAGTACTTATGAAGGTGTTCAAATGATGTGCAAGAGTACTTATGAAGGTGTTCTGGGAGTATTCAGAGATGATTTGGGGGTGTTCGAATGATGATTTTGGAGTATTTCAGTGTTGTTTGGAAATGTATAAAGGTATTTTTTGTGAGTATTCAAATGATTTATGAGAGTGTTTTGAAGATGTTCAAAGTAAAAGTGCGTATTAACTTCGTAATATGTAAAATTGTGACTGGTGAATTTATCGAAAGTGGATGTAAGCGATGTGGTGACTTTCTGATGCATGTGTCCCCTTATTAACTTTAATGAACTAAAAGGGTTAAAACGAGAAAAATTGGGGGTTATGAGTGAAAATTGTGAGGTGTTGGTTGGAGTGTGAGGGTTTGGGAGGGTGGGTAAAAGGGTAGACAAGATTCAACCTGTGTGCGCGGTCATCACGTGACGTCACTACTATGTTCCCTTATTATCTTGAATGAACTAAAAGGACCGACCTGATTCAACCTGTGTGCGCGTGACGTCACTGCCCGCCGAGTAAACACCCTTCTTAGTTCATTTGACTTAATGAGCGGAAACTTTTAGTTCATTTTAAAATAATAAGGGGAAGATGTTTAGACCTGTAGTAAGCATGCCCCCATAGGAGGAGTCTATTTTGAATGCTTACCCCCAGAGGGGGGATTCCAAAAACTTTGATCCGAGGAATTTCGAAAACCTCATAGGAGGGAATCCAAAAACTTGGTATTATCGAGAAAAATTTGAGGTTGGGGGGTGGGTGAAAGTGGGAGGGGTAATCCAAAAATTTGATCCAAGGTGATCATAAGAAATTCAAAACCCCCATAGGGGGGGGGGAATCCAAAAACTTGTATTATCGAGAAATTTTTGGGGTTGGGGGTGAAAGTGTGAGGGGGATCCGAGGAAGTGGAGACTTTGATATTGAGAATTTTTGGGGGGGATGGGGGGTGAAAGGAGGGGTACCCAAAAAAACATTGATCCAAGGAGATGGAGAATTTCGAAAACCCCATAGGGGGGAATCCAAAAAACTTGATCCGAGGAGATCATAAGAATTTCGAAACCCCCATAGGGGGGAATCCAAAACTTGTATTATCGAGAAATTTTTGGGGTTGGGGGTGAAAGTGGGAGGGGGATCCGAGGAAGTGGAGACTTTGATATTGAGAATTTTTTTGGGGGGATGGGGGGTGAAAGGAGGGGTAACCAAAAAACTTGATCCAAGGAGATGGAGAATTTCGAAAACCCCATAGGGGGGAATCCAAAAAAAAACTTGATCCAAGGAGATGGAGAATTTCGAAAACCCCATAGGGGGGATCCAAAAAAAACTTGTATTATCGAGAAATTTTTTGGGGTTGGGGGGTGAAAGTGGGAGGGGGATCCAAGGAAGTGGAGACTTTGATATTGAGAACCCCATAGGGGGGAGTATCCAAAACTTGTATTATCGAGAAAATTTGGGGATGGGGGGTGAAAGGAGGGGTACCCAAAAACTTGATCCGAGGAATTGGAGAATTTCGAAAACCCCATAGGGGGGAATCCAAAAAAAAAAACTTGATCCGAGGAGATCATAAGAATTTCGAAACCCCCATAGGGGGGATCCAAAAAACTTGATCCGAGGAGATGGAGAATTTCGAAAACCCCATAGGGGGGGAATCCAAAAACTTGTATTATCGAGAAATTTTTGGGGTTGGGGGCTGAAAGTGGGAGGGGGATCCGAGGAAGTGGAGAGCACAAGAAAATGAAATTCAAAAAAAATTCGAAAAAAATCGGAAAAAAATTCGAGACGCGGGGGCGATCCGGATGACGCTGCAGAAGGCGCAGCAGAAGGCGCGGGCGGGGGGTCGCGAAGGGCGCGGGCGGGCGCGCGGGCGGGCGCGAAGGGCGGGCGCGCGGGCGGGCGCGCGGGCGGGCGCGCGGGCGGGCGGGCGGGGCGCGCGGCGCGAAGGGGGGTCGCGAAGGGGGGGGGGGGTCGTGGGTGGGGGTATTGGTTGGGGGGGTCAAGGGTGAGGTAGTCTCGAGGGCGAGGTCATGGTCAAAACCGGAAGTAACACCTAGGTGTGAAAAGGTGACCCTCCAGCCGCTGGTCCTAGACCGGAAGGGTGCGCTCAGTGGAAGGCCTAAACCGGAAGGGTGCGCTCAGTGGAAGGCCTAAACCGGAAGGGTGCGCTCAGTGGAAGGCCTTTTCCGGAAGGGTGCGCTCAGTGGAAGGCCTAAACCGGAAGGGTGCGCTCAGTGGAAGGCCTTTTCCGGAAGGGTGCGCTCAGTGGAAAAATACACTACTCATATATATATATATATATATATATATATATATATATATATATATATATATATATATATATATATATATAGGGAGGTATCACCTTTAGAACTGTCCTGGGGACCCTGATCCTCAGAGAAAAGAATAAACTTGCTTCAGGGAAAACTCAAGGTTCTCCCTGAAGCTGTTTGAGAATTTTCTCCTACCACCCCCTATATTCAATGTATATTTTATTTAAAGACAAAATACATTGACAAAGCATTCACAAAAATACAATAGAAAGTAAAACACAGATAACAACTCAGAGCTACATCTCGAATACTTCGTCCAGCTCCCCTGCGGTGGGCCGCGTGCCCAGAATGCTGCAGGCATTTTCTTTCTGGATCGCGACACTGAGTCTCTGAAAGAGGAAGCTGGTCGCTCTGTGGTCCTTGGTTTCTATGATGAGCTTTTCACCCAGCTATTTGAGGAACTTTAGAACACACTTGCCCCATGCTCCAAGGGTCTCCGACCCTATAGGGATGAAGTTATAGGAAGGGGGAAGGTCTTCATATCTGCGGATCTTCTGGGTCTCCCTGTGGCTGGCAGCTCCACCCCCTTCAGCTACGGAGTATAACAATGTGGCGGCACAGGTGTAGTCCTAGACAATCTGCTTTCCATCCTTCCAGGGTAGCATAGTGGCTCCATCAGGACGCTTTTGACTTCTGTCAGATCTCTGCACTTGGGGTTCCCGTTGAGCTCCTCATGTCTGGCATACTTCCCTTCTGCTGTGTGACACACGAGACCATGAAGTCCGAATTGATCAGCTGTCGCCCTGCAGCAAATACACCAATGTTCGGTGAGGATGGGGGCGGCTAGGCGAAGAGCAACACCAATCCGAATGGCCTGTGGGTCGAGTCGAGTGCCCAGGGAGGAATTGGGAACAGCTAGAAGGAAATCTCCTGAATGTGGTGCCTTCACTGCCAGGAAACGAGCTTTGTCCTTTCCTGAAGCGTTGGTGAGCACTGTGTTGGCGATTTTTTCCATGATCGGTTTGTCCTAGTGGGACTGTTTGTGCTCTTTGGGAGGAGCTGGTCTACTGGAGGAGTCTGCAAGGGTGTCCCACCGCATCGCTGCTTCGGTAAACCTGGGGTCTTGAGCTCCTACCACGTCTCTCAAGCGTTCGGGGACAATCTTCTTGACTAATGCACTGGAAGTCAAACATGAAGACAGAAAAGCAGGTAAAGCAACATGCGTTGCGATGCGCACCCCAATACCTCCCAGTCGCGCTGGGAGGGTTGCCTGATCCCATTGCTGATCCTCTAGTGACAGGTTCAGGGCCTTCTTAAGGGTTGATCTCAGGTGTGCATCATATTCATCGAGAGTTGGGTTGTGAGTCTTGGCATAGTAAGGCACCTTGTGAAAGATACAGAGCATCAGGGGCATCAAGATTGCTTATTCTTTCCTCCATTCTCATCAGGTCATTCAATTTTTCCTTGAGGACTGTGTCGATGGCTTGGTGACCCAGTGGTGCTCCAAAGAGGCTTCTGTTAGACGGAGTGGTAGTAGAGACTTCCGCGAGGATTCTTCGCATGGCATTGATTATTTCCCGGTTCGTTGTGATGATTTCACACTTGGAGGGATTGAGGATGAGTCCCAAGTCTTCTCCCTGTGTTTTCACCGGTTGTAGGTCTTCTAACAAGGACTCTTCAGTACCTGCCAGAGTGCCATCATCCAGGTACCAGATGTTGAGCTCGCTGCGTAGGCTGGAAGTTAGTTCTCTTACAGCCAAGCAGAAGAGAAGTGGAGTGAGTGGGTCACCCTGCTGAACACCCTCTGATGAGAGAATTTCATGTTCTCCAAACAAAAGAATTGAGGATTTACTGTAGCCGGTTGAAATGAAGGGAAAAAGGCTGGGAACCGATCCCGAATGGCCGGCAAGACATCTCTGTTCACCATATTAAAAGCATTTCTCAAATCGAATTTGACTACTGCCTTTTCTTCTGGTCGAATAGGCAGAACTTGCGATCTTTCCTTAAATAGCAACGCTCATCGCGCCATACAGGACAAGTGAAAATTTGTGTATGCAATGATTTCGTCAAATTTATTCTGAACCTAACGAAAAAAATATATTTCACTGCGTTTGTTTAGTATTAAATTATTGTAAACGTATCTAAAATATATTTAGTTGGATTAGGCTAAAATAAATTGTTCTTGTTATAATAAGGTTCGGCACGACATTATATATATATATATATATATATATATATATATATATATATATATATATATAACAAGTTGGCCGTCTTCCACCGAGGCAGGGTGACCAAAAAAGAAAGAAAATCCACAAAAAGAAAATACCATCACTTTCACCTCATTCATACATAATCACTGTTTTTACAGAGGTGCTTAGAACACAACAGCTTAGAAGCATATACGTATAAAGATACACAACATATCCCTCCAAACTGCAGGCATTGTACTTCCCATTTCCAGGACTCAAGTCCGGCTGTATAAAAATAACCGGTTTCCCAGAATCCCTTCACTAAATATTACCCTGCTCACACTCCAACAGATCGTCAGGTCCCAAATACCATTCGTCTCCATTCACTCCTATCTAACACGTTCACGCATGCTTGCTGGAAGTCCAAGCCCCTCGCCCACAAAACTTCCTTTACCCCACCCTCCAACCTTTTAGAGGACGACCCCTACCCCGCCTTCCTTCCCCCTACAAATTTATACGCTCTCCATGTCATTCTACTTTGATGCATTCTCTCTAATTGACCAAACCACCTCAACAACCCCTCTTCAGCCCTCTGACTAATACTTTTATTAATTCCACACCTTCTCCTAATTTCCACACTCTGAATTCTCTGCATCATATTTACACCACACATTGCCCTTAGACAGGACATCTCCACTGCCTCCAACCGCCTCCTCGCTTCAGCATTTACAACCCAAGCTTCACACCCATATAAGAGTGTTGGTACTATTATATTTTCATACATTCCCTTCTTTGCCTCCATAGATAATGTTTTTTTGTCTCCACATATACCTCAACGCACCACTCACCTTTTATCCTTCATCAATTCTATGGTTAACCTCAACCTTCATACATCCATCCGCTGACACGTCAAGTCCCAAATATCTGAAAACATTCACTTCCATACTTCTCTCCAATCCGATATCCAATTTTTCTTTATCTAAATCATTTGATACCCTCATCACCTCACTCTTTTCTACGTTCACTTTCAACTTTCTGCCTTTACACACACTCCCAAACTCGTCTACTAACCTTCGCAACTTTTCTTTAGAATCTCCCATAATACAGTATCAGAAAAAAATAACTGTCAATTTCCATTTTGTATTTGATTCCCAATAATTTAACCCCACCCCTCTCCCGAACACCCTAGCATTTACTTCTTTTACAACCCCAAGCCCCTCGCACACAAAACCTCCTTTACTCCCTCCCTCCAACCTTTCCAAGGCCGACCCCTACCCCGTCTTCCCTCCACTACAGATTTATAGACTCTCGAAGTCATTCTGTTTCGTTCCATTCTCTCTACACGTCCGAACCACCTCAACAACCCTTCCTCACCCCTCTGGACAACAGTTTTGGCAGTCCTGCACCTCCTAACTTCCAAACTACGAATTTTCTGCATTATATTCACACCACACATTGCCCTCAGATATGACATCTCCACTGCCTCCAGCCTTCTCCTAGCTGCAACATTCATCACCCATGCTTCACACCCATATAAGATCGTTGGTAAAACTATACTCTAATACATTCCCCTCTTTGATTCCAAGGACAAAGTTTTTTGTCTCCACAGACTCCTAAGTGCACCGCTCACCCTTTTTCCCTCATCACTTCTATGATTCACCTCATCTTTCATAGACCCATCTGCTGACACGTCCACTCCCAAATATCTGAATATATTCACCTCCTCCATTCTCTCTCCCTCCAATCTGATATCCAATCTTTTGTCACCTAATCTTTTTATCTTCATAACCATACTCTTTCCTATATTCACTTTTAATTTTCCTCTTTTACATACCCTACCAAATTCATCCATCAACCTCTGCAACTTCTCTTCAGAATCTCCCAAAAGCACAGTGTCATCAGCAAAAAGTAACTGTGACAACTCCCACTTTGTGTTTGATTATTTATCTTTTAACTCTACACCTCTTGCCGAGACCCCCGCATTCACTTCTCTTACAACCCCGTCTATAAATACATTGAACAACCATGGTGACATCACACACCCTTGTCTAAGGCCTACTTATACTGGGAAATAATCTCCCTCTTTCCTACATATTGTTCACCTATATGTTTCACTGTAAACACTTGGTCTACACAACCATTACCTTTTCTTAAGCCTCCTTGTTCATCTGCTCTCCTACTCTCCTTCTTACTCTTAATTCTTTCAATAACAACTCTACCATACACTTTACCAGGTATACTCAACAGATTTATTCCCCTATAATTTTTGCACTCTCTTTTGTCCCCTTTGCCTTTATACAAAGGAACTATGCATGCTCTCTGCCAATCCCTAGGTACCTTACTCTCTTTCATACATTCATTAAATAAGGAAATAAGAAAAAGTTTTGAAGTGAGATTAATATGTTGAGGAAGCCTAAGGAACGAATGGATTTGATTGTTAAAATAGGAGAGGAGAATTATTAAATGGAGAGTTAGAGGTATCAGGAAGATGGAGGGAATATTTTAAGAAATTGCTACATGTTAATGAAGATAGGGAAGCTTTGATTTCGTGTATAGGGCAAGGAGGAATAACATCTTGTAGGAGTGAGGCAGAGCCAGTTGTGAGTGTGGGGTAAGTTTGTGAGGCAGTGGGTAGAATGAAAAGGGGTAAGGCAGCTGGGATTGATGGGATAAAGAAAAAAATGTTAAAAGCAGGTGGCGATACAGTTTTGGAGTGGTTGGTGCAATTATTTAATAAATGTATGGAAGAGGGTAAGGTGCCTAGGGATTGGCAGAGAGCAAGCATAGTTCCTTTGTATAAAGGGGACAAAAGAGAGTGCAAATATTATAGGGGAATAAGTCTGTTGAGTATATCTGGTAAAGTGTATGGTAGAGTTGTTACTGAAAGAATTAAGTTTAAGACGGAGAATAGGAGAGCAGATGAACAAGGAGGCTTTAGAAAAGTTGGGGGTGTGTAGATCAAGTGTTTACAGTGTAACATATAGGTGAACAGTATTTAGATAAGGCTAAAGAGGTTTTTGTGACATTTATGGATTTGGAAAAGGCGTATGACAGGGTGGATAGGGGGAGGAGCATTGTTGCAAATGTTGCAAATGTATGGAATAGAAGATAGGTTATTGAAATCAGAAAGAAGTTTTTACGAGGATAGTGAGACTCAGGTTAGAGTATGTAGGAGAGAGGGAAATTATTTCCCAGTAAAAGTAGGCCTTAGACAAGGATGTGTGATGTCGCCGTGGTTGTTCAATATATTTATAGATGGAGTGTAATAGAAGTGAATGCTTGGGTGTTGGCAAGAGGTGTGGGGTTAAAAGATAAAGAATCTAACATAAAGTGGGAGTTGTCACAGTTGCTCTTTGCTGATGACACTGTGCTTTTGTAAGATTCTGAAGAGAAGTGACAGAGGTTGGTGGATGAGATTGGTAGGGTATGTAAAAATAGAAAATTGAAAGTGAATATAGGAAAGAGTAAGGTGATGAGGATAAAAAAAATACGTAACGAAAGATTGGATATCAGATTAGAGGGAGAGAGTATGGAGGAGGTGAATGTATTCAGATATTTAGGAGTGGACGTGTCAGCAGATAGGTCTATGAAAGATGAAGTGAATCAAAGAACTGACGAGGGGGAAAAAGTGAGTGGTGCAATGAGGAGTCTGTGGGGAGACAGCTATGTCGTGTCTGAGGGCAATGTGTGATGTAAATATGCAAAGAATTCGAAGTCTGGAAATTAGTAGGTGGTGCAAGATTACCAAAACTATTATCCAGAGGGGTGAGGAGGCGTTGTTGAGGTGTTTCGGACATGTAGAGCGGAAGGAACAAAGTAGAATGACTTCGAGAGTGCATAAACCTGTAGTGGAGGGAAGTCGGGGTAGAGGTCGGCCTAGCAAAGGTTGGAGGGAGGGGGGTAAAGGAGGTTTTGTGTGCGAGGGGCTTGGACTTCCAGCAAACATGCGTGAGCTTGTTAGTGTGAGAGAAAGGTTCAATATAGGGGTAGGGAAATTATGAATGTATGGTGATGATTGTTTATTGGCAGTCTGCTAGCTAAGGCACGTGGAGAGTCTAGCTCCCGCTATCCCCCTCCCCTCTTTTCACCCAGTGGGAGGTGATGTGTGAATCTCCAACCACTGGAGAAATCACTTGACTAGCTGCTTCCATCAAACCTGCAAGTAGGCGTTCCACTCCTGTATTATCTTTTTCTTTGTCTTAAGAGCTTCACTCTTATTTAGGTCTGTACACTTATTTATTCCTGCCTTGCTTTGAATTTAAAGTCTTTTTTTTTATTAATCCTCACCATTTCTTTCATAGGCTGTACGCCTATCGTGAGTGATTAAGCGAGCAGGTTGTAACTGTATTTTTTAATTGTAGCCTTGGTTTGTCGGCGTAGGTCATCTGACACGGGCGAGGTGAAGATAAGGACAGCAGGGATCTGGCAAAGATCTAGTGAGCTAGCCGCACATACCTACGATCCAACCGCCCCCTTGCACATTTAACCGATCTCCCTAGCCAGCTACACACCCAGCGTAACTACGTGTCTTGTCGGGCTACTCAACACTGTGGTGATGAGAGTGGCTATCCAACATTTTCAGCACTGTAGTGATCAGAGGATAAGTTCACCTTGGCAAAATTGTATTGTGGTAACAGTCTGGTGTCACGAACAGCAGTAACGACACCCCCCCCCCCTTTCTTCAGCAACGGCTTCAGAGTTTCGACAATCTTCAAAGCGCGTTTACAACATCGACACGCCCTTCTACAACTACATCTGTACAAATCAGCTTTGAATTCAAGCATCATTTTTTATATTTCATTTTTCATTATTCTTTCAATTAGGATTAATTCTCATGTTTATTGGTTTTTCATATATGCTTGAAATCATGTAATAAAAATGTTTATCTTCTCATATTATGTTCTCCATCATTTATTTACATGAGGAGGAGCCCGCGTGTTCAGGGTGACAGGGCTGAGTAAGCCTTCACAGTTAGATAGGAGCGAATAGAGACAAAAAAGGTTTTTAGGACTTGATGTGCTGTTGGAGTGTGAGCAGGGTAATATTTATTAAGGGATTCAGGGAAACCGGCAGGCCGGACTTGAGTCCTGGAGATGGGAAGTACAGTGTCTGCACTCTGAAGGAGGGGTGTTAATGTTGCAGTTTTATAACTGTAGTTTAAGCGTGCCTCTGGCAAGACAGTGATAGAGTGAATGATGGTGAATTTTTTTTTTTTTTTGGCCCACCCTACCGTGGTGGGAAACGGCCGATGGGTAGCGGGTACAACATCCCTCTGCTGGATTCGCTACTCTTAAGGATCGTGTGGTCCCGTGGATTCAGGCGTCATGAGTTTTCGCCCACCATGAGGCAAGCCATAGCAGCATGAGTTCGACTCCTTGGTTAGTCGCAGTGTTGTTGTTGATCGATACCACTTGTTCGTGGGTACAATAATATAAAATACTGCTCGTTGTACTAGTACACCAAACAGGGAGTAGAATGAAATTAGCCGCCTAGAGGCATCCACACCACCGTATGTCCTTGGGTACGGGTACAACATCCAGCTCTGCTGGGGCTGTAAGAGTTGTTGAGAAGAGGTGTGGGATTGGAAATTAAAGAATTCAACACAAAGTGGGAGCTCTCACAGTTGCTGTTGCTGGTGATTCTGTGCTTCTGAGAGATTCTGATGAGAAGCTGCGGAGGCTGATGGATGAGTTTGGGAGGGTTATGTAAAGGGAACTAAAAGTGAACATAGGAAAGAGAAAGGTCATGAGGATAAAAAAAATCGGAAATGAAATACTGGATATCAGATAAGAGGGAGGAACTATGGAGGTAGTGAATGTGTTCAGATATTTGGGAGTGGATTTGTCAGCAGATGGGTCTGTGAATAACGAGGTGGGGTCTTTAGAGACAAAGAACATTACCCATGAAAGCTAAGAGAGGAATGTAAGAGTATAGTGGTACCAATGCTCTTATATGGAAGTGAAGCACGAGTGGTGAATGTTGTAACAAGGAGAAGATGAAAAAAGTGGAGATACTGCGTCTGAGGGCAATGTGTGGTGTGAATATTATGCAGAAAATCTGTAGCTTTGAGATTAGGAGGAGGTGGGGGTTTCTAAAAGCATTATCCAGAGGTCTAAAACAGGGGGGTTGTTGAGGTGGTTCGGACATTTATAAAGGATGGAACAAAATAGATTGACTTTGAGGGCGTATAAATCTGTAGTGAAAGGAAGGTGGGGTAGGAGGGGGTAAAGGAGTTTTTTTTTGTGTGAGGGGCTTAGATTTTCAGCAAGCATACCTAAACATGTTATATGGGAGCGAATGGAGGCAAAGGTAACATTTATGACGGGATTCAGGGTAAGTGGTTAGAGGGACTCGAGTCCTGGAGGTGGAAGGTACAGTGCCTGCACTCTGAAGAAGATGGAGACATGTTGCGGTTTTTGAACTGTAGTTTCGACATACCTCTGACAAGACAGTGTTTTAGTGAGTGATGATGAAATTGTTTCTTTTATGGGGGCCATCCTGCCTTGGTTCGAAACTGCCGACGTGTTAAGTAAATAAATTAATATATTATGTAATAAAATGAAATGATGGGGTGGTAGTGGAAGTGGAATATTCAAACGGCTTCAGGAAGAAAACCAAATATTCTTCCTTGAAGCCTTTTTATCTACTTCTCCGAGGCTATGGGATACACAATTTACACCAGAGGTGGACCCCGATTATAAATGATATAGATATATATTTAAATAGGTACCACTTCTGGAACTGTTCTCATCCTTACAGAAAAGAATAAACTTACCTCAGGGGAAACTCAAGGTTCTTCCCGGGACTGTGTGAATTTTTTCTTCTCCCACCCCCTATATTCCATATTCTATGTAGACTTTATTTAAAGACAAAATACATTGACAAAAATACAACAGGGAGTACAAGAACATATATAACATCTCTGAGCCTACATCTCGAATACTTCGTCCAGCTCCCCGGCAATGAGCCATGTGCCCAGAATACTGCAGGCATTTCCCCTCTGGATCGCGACACTGAATCTATGAAAGAGGAAGTTGCCCACTCTGTGGTTCTTGATTTCTGTGATGAGTTTTTCACCCAGCTCTTTGAGGAACTTTAGAGCACATTTGTCACATGCTCCAAGGGTCTCCGACACTACTGGGATGAAGTTATAGCAAGGGGGCAGGCCTTCATATTTGCAGGTCTTCTGTGTCTTCCTGTAGCTGGCAGCTCCGCCCACATCAGCTTCAGAGTACGGCAAGTAGGTGTCCGCCAGTGTGGCGGCACAGGTGTAGTCCCAAGCGGCAATCTGCTTACCATCCTTCCAGGGTAGCATAGTGACTCCATCAGGACACTTTTGACTTCCATCAGATCTCTGTACTTGGGGTTCCCATTGAGCTAGTAACGGGCTGTGGTGAGGCTTTCTTTATAATGTAGTTGACCTCATGTCTAGCACATTTCCCTTCTGATGTGTTACACATGAGACCGTGAAATAAGAATTAATCAGCCGTCACCCTGCCGCAGATACACCTATGTTCAATGAGTATGGAGGCGACTAGGCGAAGAGTAATACCAATCAGAATGTTCTGTGGGTTGAGTCGAGTGCCCAGGGAGGAATTGGGAACAGCTAGAAGGAAATCTCCTGAGTGTGGTGCCTTCACCACTCGGAGACGAGCTTTGTCCTTTCCTGAAACAATGGTGAGCATTTTGTTGGCGATTTTTTGCATAATCGGTTTGTTCCAGTGGGACTGTTTTTGCTCTTTGGGAGGAGCTGGTCTGCTGGAGGAATCGACAAGGGTGTCCCACCGCACTGTTATATATATATATATATATATATATATATATATATATATATATATATATATATATATATATATATATATATATATATATATATACCTAGTAGAGGTAAGAAGCCTACACAGTAGGCTTCTTACCTCTACTAGTGGCCTACATCTCACCTCCATCCTGTCACTTCAACTCCATATTGTTTCAGACTATGGAACGATACTCTTCTCCAGACTGAGGGACTGACCACCTCAAAACTTCAAGGGTGATGGACTGATTACATCGTCTTCAAGTATCTTCTGCTTCTATGAACTTTTCTGTACTCAACTGAAGAAGCCTACTGTGTAGGCGAAACGTTTCGAAATAAAGATACCTAGCTGTTGCATATGTGTATTACCTAACAACCTGTCGGTATTTTATACCATTTTAATGAACATCTGGTTATCTTTATTGTAGACGTTTCGCCATCCAGTGGCTTTATCAATACAGATTCTTGGACATAATAAGAAAACAGAAGAACTATATACAAAAGATGAGGTAATCAGTCCCTCAGCCTTGGAGGTGGTGTTTAGAGCACCATGATTGTAGAGATTCTGAAGCACAGGCAAGGAGACTGGCGCTTATATAGGCGTCAGTGAAAGGGACGTACAGCAGACGAGGGCATAGTCACTGGAAGGCGGGATTCCCCAGTGGAAGTAGGTCCTACCCAAATTGATGGGCTACTTGTAGTAGCCGTGAAGAAGGTGATGTAGATGTCCTCTGAACCAAGATTCCATGATGTTGCAGTGCCTGACAAGTTGTGCAAGACAGGTATACAATACCGACAAGATGTAAGTTAAGACACTTGTGCTACATCTGGTTATCTTTATTGTAGACGTTTCGCCATCCAGTGGCTTTATCAATACAATTTCTTGGACATAATAACATCACAGTCACTAGTGAAATGGTTGTGAAGCAGATAGACCGACTGAAGCAAAATAAGTCACCGGGTCCTGGTGAGGTTTTTTCAAGGGTTCTTAAGGAATGCAAAATGGAACTCTGTGAACCATTAACTAATATTTTTAATTTATGTCTTCAAACAGGTGTAGTGTCTGATATGTGGAAGATGGCTAATGTAATTCCTATTTTTAAAACAGGGGACAAGTCGTTACCGTCAAATTACCGCCCAATAAGCCTGACCTCAATTGTAAGCAAATTACTAGAGTCAATTATAGCTGAGATTATAAGAAGCCATTTCGATAAGCATAGCTTGATTAATGATACTCAGCATGGATTCACAAGAGGCCGGTCTCGTCTGTCCCGTCTTCCCCGCTCATCCCATTTGGGATCTTACCTGTACTATGGTTTGTTCGTTCGTCTGTGCTTCAGAATCTCTACAACCACGGTGCTCTAAACACCACCTCCAAGGCTGAGGGACTGATTACCTCATCTTTTGTATATAGTTCTTCAGTTTTCTTATTATGTCCAAGAATCTGTATTGATAAAGCCACTGGATGGCGAAACGTCTACAATAAAGATAACCAGATGTTGCACAAGTGTCTTAACTTTCACCTTGTCGGTATTGTATACCTGTCTTGCACATTCCCATGTGTTGTAGATGAATGGTTCACAGAACCGACATGTTGATAAATTAGACACATGTGCAACTCTTGGGTATCTTTATTAAGGAAACGTTTCGCCACACAGTGGCTTCATCGGTCCATACAAAGGAGAAACTTGAAGCAACAGGAGGAGAATGAGGTAATCAGTCCCTCAACCTTGAGTCGATATGGTCAGTCCATCAATCTCGAATAGAATACGCCATATGAGCGGAGAAGCAGCTTATAAACCGTAGGCAGGAGAGGTGCAGCAGTCATAGGTGGTGTCACATTTGCCCAATGTGGAAGTAGGTCGTGCCCAAGGGTTAGGCAAGCGAAGAATTCCCAAGTTTCTCTTTTGTATGGACTGATGAAGCCACTGTGTGGCGAAACGTTTCCTTAATAAAGATACCCAAGAGTTGCACATGTGTCTAATTTATCATTCCCATGTGTTGCATAAATGTCTCAATTCTTCAGCTTATCGGTTTTCAAAACCATTCATCACATCTGTCAGACACTGCAACATCATGGGATCTTGGTACAAAGACTACAACGCTTGCCCAACCTTTGGACGACGACCTACTTACACTAGTGACAGGTCCCACTGTGATCCCGCCTCCTCCTCCTTCAACTCATCTGACTGCAGTATATAAGCCACCTCTATGGCCCTATGCTACACTTCCTACAAGAGTGATGGACAGAACACATCGATTCCAGGTTGAGGGACTGATTACCTCAAACTTCTCCTCTCCTTACCCATTTCTACTTTGTATTGGACTGATGAAGCCACTGTGTGGCGAAACGTTTCTTCAGTAAAGATTCCCATGTGTTGCGTAAGTGTCTCAATTCTTCAACCTTTCTTCGTGTCATCGGCGAATTTGCTCATTTCACTAGTAATTCCTTCATCAAGATCATTGATATATATTATAAACAACAACGGGCCCAAGACTGATCCCTGTGGAACGCCACTTGTTACAGATCCCCACTCGGATTTAATCCCATTTATGGACACTCTCTGCTTCCTGTCTGTGAGCCATGACTCGATCCACGAGAGCACTTTTCCCCCAATGCCATGAGCTGCCACTTTCTTTAACAGTCTTTGGTGCGGAACTCTATCAAAAGCCTTACTAAAATCTAAGTAAATAATATCAAATACTTTATCGTGATCAACAGCCTCAAAAGCTTTACTGAAGAAAGTTAATAAATTAGTTAGACAAAAACGGCATCTTGTGAATCCATGCTGAGTATCATTAATCAAGCTATGCTTATCGAGATGGCTTCTTATAATCTCAGCTATAATTGACTCTAGTAATTTGCCTAAAATTGAGGTCAGGCTTA
Source organism: Cherax quadricarinatus (assembly GCF_038502225.1). Lineage (NCBI taxonomy): Eukaryota > Metazoa > Arthropoda > Malacostraca > Decapoda > Parastacidae > Cherax > Cherax quadricarinatus. Next base: position 33,443,392 of record NC_091321.1, on the reverse strand, counting down.
TTGGGCGGTAATTTGACGGTAACGACTTGTCCCCTGCTTTAAAAACAGGAATTACATTAGCTATCTTCCACATATCAGACACTACACCTGTTTCAAGGGATAAATTAAAAATATTAGTTAATGGTTCACAGAGTTCCATTTTGCATTCTTTAAGAACCCTTGAAAAAACCTCATCAGGACCCGGCGACTTATTTTGCTTCAGTCTGTCTATCTGCTTCACAACCATTTCACTAGTGACTGTGACGTTACATAATTTATCTTCTTCAGGCCCACTATAAAAATTAATTACTGGAATATTGTTAGTGTCTTCCTGTGTAAAAACCGAGAGAAAATAATTATTTAAAATCGAGCACATTTCATTCTCTTATTCAGTAAAGCAACAGCAAAGAACTACAGACCAATAGCACTAACATCCCATATCATAAAAATCTTTGAAAGGGTCCTAAGAAGCAAGATCACCACCCATCTAGAAACCCATCAGTTACACAACCCAGGGCAACATGGGTTTAGAACAGGTCGCTCCTGTCTGTCTCAGCTACTGGATCACTACGACAAGGTCCTAAATGCACTAGAAGACAAAAAGAATGCAGATGTAATATATACAGACTTTGCAAAAGCCTTCGACAAGTGTGACCATGGCGTAATAGCGCACAAAATGCGCGCTAAAGGAATAACAGGAAAAGTCGGTCGATGGATCTATAATTTCCTCACTAACAGAACACAGAGAGTAGTCGTCAACAGAGTAAAGTCCGAGGCAGCTACGGTGAAAAGCTCTGTTCCACAAGGCACAGTACTAGCTCCCATCTTGTTCCTCATCCTCATATCCGACATAGACAAGGATGTCAGCCACAGCACCGTGTCTTCCTTTGCAGATGACACCCGAATCTGCATGACAGTGTCTTCCATTGCAGACACTGCAAGGCTCCAGGCGGACATCAACCAAATCTTTCAGTGGGCTGCAGAAAACAATATGAAGTTCAACGATGAGAAATTTCAATTACTCAGATATGGTAAACATGAGGAAATTAAATCTTCATCAGAGTACAAAACAAATTCTGGCCACGAAATAGAGCGAAACACCAACGTCAAAGACCTGGGAGTGATTATGTCGGAGGATCTCACCTTCAAGGACCATAACATTGTATCAATCGCATCTGCTAGAAAAATGACAGGATGGATAATGAGAACCTTCAAAACTAGGGAGGCCAAGCCCATGATGACACTCTTCAGGTCACTTGTTCTATCTAGGCTGGAATATTGCTGCACTCTAACAGCACCTTTCAAGGCAGGTGAAATTGCCGACCTAGAAAATGTACAGAGAACTTTCACGGCGCGCATAACGGAGATAAAACACCTCAATTACTGGGAGCGCTTGAGGTTTCTAAACCTGTATTCCCTGGAACGCAGGAGGGAGAGATACATGATTATATACACCTGGAAAATCCTAGAGGGACTAGTACCGAACTTGCACACGAAAATCACTCACTACGAAAGCAAAAGACTTGGCAGACGATGCACCATCCCCCCAATGAAAAGCAGGGGTGTCACTAGCACGTTAAGAGACCATACAATAAGTGTCAGGGGCCCGAGACTGTTCAACTGCCTCCCAGCACACATAAGGGGGATTACCAACAGACCCCTGGCAGTCTTCAAGCTGGCACTGGACAAGCACCTAAAGTCAGTTCCTGATCAGCCGGGCTGTGGCTCGTACGTTGGTTTGCGTGCAGCCAGCAGCAACAGCCTGGTTGATCAGGCGCTGATCCACCAGGAGGCCTGGTCACAGACCGGGCCGCGGGGGCGTTGACCCCCGAAACTCTCTCCAGGTAAACTCCAGTAAGGTGCCCATAGTTATTTTTAAGGGGACCTATCTTATCTCTGACTTTTGTTCTATAGACCTGGAAAAAACTTTTTGGGTTAGTTTTAGAATCCCTAGCAACTTTAATTTCATAGTCCCTTTTAGCTTTTCTTATCCCCTTTTTAATGTCCCTCTTAATGTCAATATACTGATTCATAAGATGACCCTCACCTCTTTTGATACGCCTATAAATTCCTTTCTTATGCCCAAGTAGATATTTGAGCCTATTATTTATCCATTTTGGGTCATTTCTATTTGATCTAATTTCTTTATACGGGATAAACGTTCTTTGAGCAGCATGTATAGTGTTCAGAAAACTGTCATATTGATAGCTCTCTTCATTACTGTTGGTTATAGAGATAAGCGATGATTCCAGGATTCTTCGGTATTGAGTGTTGTCTTCTGTGGCGATAAGTCTTGAGTTTCTGTAGTTAATTAAATGGTTGTGTGAATTGCGATGTTGTACACAGGCATTCCTTGTATCGTCAGTCCTGCTTGCATATTGGTGTTCTGAAATACGTGTTTGGAGGTCTCTTGATGTTTCGCCCACATATAATTTGTTGCAGTCAACTGATAAGTGCTCTCTAAGCCCATCGTAATCTGGTAACCGAAAATCTGGGACTGTTACTGAGTTATCCCTACTATCATACTTCCATTCAATGCTAAATGTTATTGATTTGTGGTCGCTAGCATCCAGTTCCTCTGAAATTTCTAAATTATTAACAAGGGACTCATTGTTTGCCAGAACTAAGTCAAGCAGGTTATTTCCCCTTGTAGGTTCTGTCACAAACTGCTTCAAAAAACAATCCTGAACTACTTCCAAGAAGTCGTATGATTCTAAATTCCCAGTCAAGAAACTCCAATCAATATGACTAAAGTTAAAGTCTCCTAGAATTACATTATCGTGCCTTGTGGCCTTAACAATTTCCTCCGATAGTAGTCTCCCTTGGTCCCTATCTAAGTTTGGGGGACGGTATATCACACCTAAAATAAATTTTTCATGCCCCTCTGAAAATTCTATCCAGACTCTGTATGTGTTACTTCAGACTTAATACCCGTTTTTATGCAACAGTTCAAGCGATCTCGGACATACAATGCCACCCCACCCCCCTTCCGAATACTTCTATCTACTTGGAACAATTTAAAGCCCTGAATGTGACATTCCGCAGGCATGTCCCGACTTTTTTAATTATACCACGTCTCAGCTATGGCAAATACATCAATGTTACCTGCACTAGCAACTAATCTCAATTCGTCCATCTTATTCCTAGCACTACGGCTATTAGCATAATATACATTGAAAGACTCTCCTTTCTCTTCACCCTTCCTGCTCATTTTTTTCTACTAAACCTATTACTGTCCTTATCACCCAAAGTCCCTGGCTTTTCAATATCTACCTCGTTCTTCTTATTACTAGTTCCCCTAGAACTCGTAATATTACTACCATGGGACTTCACTGTTTTCCTGCCAAAACCCATACCACTAACTATTCCGAGTTTAAAGTTCTAACAGCTTCCTCCACT
>NC_091321.1:33277514-33432514 GCF_038502225.1 Cherax quadricarinatus | reverse complement strand
TGGGAAATCTCTACAACATCCTACGGAATCTATATCCCATCCTTACTAATCAGCTCAATTTATCTTATAAATATATCACGTGGTCTGGTGCTAAGATGCTGTCTGCAATTACGACTCTGGGAGATATATTTGACAACAGAACTCTCTAAATTCTCAGCCTTGGTAACAAGGGTATGAATTACATCATACAATAAATATCAAATGCCTTCTTGATATAAATCATACACCTTTTCTGAGACAATAACAATGAGATGCTTGCTTACATCAATATTCATTAATGGACTATGATACAGTACAAGCAACTGTGTCCAGCTGCCTCTGTGGATGCAGATACGATTAGGCTAACTTGAAGCAGGACAAACAACTTTAAATTAACAAAGAAAATCAATGATAAAATCATCTATAAGGCAGAATATCTGAACAAAGGGAAAGAAATTCTTATTCATTTTAATGCTTTTTCAGTTTTGTACGGGAGTCCTCCAGATGGACTAATCTGTTAGGTTAATATGAGACTCCAACAGTAAGGTGGTTTTATAACAAGCTTAACAACGGTAGCTCTTTCCTAGCACTCTGTTAGCGCATAACCGACGTTAAGCATTCAGCACAGTGAGTGGTGGAGGTTCGACCCTCTGTCCGCTAATCGCTTCATTCTCTCTGTCCAGTCAGGCTGTTGTAGATCACCCCTTAGGATTAGTTCAAGGGGTCGATTGCATATAAGCTATCCAAACGGGTGGAAAATAACTTAAACCCTTTTGTTAGTGGGATTACAGCGGCAGATATAAAGAACAACACCGATTTGATTAACAAACTAAAGGGCAAACAATAATATTCTTTGTTTACTAAGGTACCCAAGTATGACCTCTGAAAACTTCAAGGTTATGATTTACTGTCTCCCAATGATCACTTTGATCATCACTATGCATAACAGACTGTAATTTGTAGTAAATGGTTGGTATTAACTAATAATTTTGAACTAGCAATGGAAAATGTTAATTATTTAAAATTTTATATAATTTCTATATGAATATTTAAAACAAAGATACTTAATAATACACAGTTCTTCCATTTAATTCTAAGTCCCCAAATTTTCTCTTAGTCTCTCAAGAATTTTTTTTTAGCTTATATATCCTCACTCTAACCATTAAATTTATATCTAAAATTTACCAAAAATGTCCCTTGCTATTTTTGGACGCCCATATTCATATATATTAGTGGTCATTCAAGTTTAACTTGTATATTAACACAGATGGAATCACAAAGAAAATTGTAGAGCAGAAAAGCGAGTATCAGAAGCAACACACCAGACATCAAAACCCTCGCGGAGACGACACTGAGACAAAATGTCATGCATAAACTCCAAGCTTAATACCAAGTACCGAAGAAATACAAAAATGCTGCTGTAAGAAAATGAGAAGTATAGCAAGAGAAAAAGACGATGAAGTCAACAATGTTGCAATTCACAATAAAATACAACAATAATAATAATCTTTATTTCTACAAGTACATGATACAACTTATACAGTTCTAGCTGACATCAGTGACATACTATATAGAAAGCCCATGGTTATGTAGAGTATTTCGGAAAACTTAGGTCAATTTTGTCCCCCAGGATGCGATCCACAGCAATCTGATAACACCCAAGTACCCCACTTTCTGCTAGTTGAACAGGGACAGCAGGTGTAGGGAAACAGACCCAGTGTTTCCACTCGTACCAAAGATCGAACCACAGATAGTCAATGTGTGAGCTGAGTGCACTACCAACCAGGCTACGGAAAACTTCAACACACACAGTTAGTCACAGATTTGTCAGGAAGTGGCATAGCCTGGGTAGTGATGTAGTGGAGGCAGAATACATACATAGTTTTAAGAAGAGGAATGATAAAGCTCACGAAGCGGAGTGACCGGGTAGCGGCCAGTTGAAGAGCCGGGGCCAGGAGCTGTGACTCAGTCCCCGCAACCAAAATTAGGCGAGTACAACTAGGTGAGTACACACACACACACACACACACACACACACACACACACACACACACACACACACACGCACAGATTTTACTTTAATCCGAAAATTCACATAGAATATTTTTGATTAATGGTGAACAAATGACGCTGCCTAAATGACCTTCGTGTGTCGATAGACTTCAAACCCAGTTAACTACCCAACCAAAATCAGTGTTGATCAAAATATAATAATAAGTGACATGTTAATATTTCTTATGATCTGGTCGAGTTTCTTAATTCATTGACTAAAACAATAATTTCTCTCAGCTGTATTTAATTAGACTTGATTCAGCTTTGTCTCAATCAATGAATTCACTGAAAAACACCAGACGTTACGTAAGCCAACCCACATTATGAGATAACCTGCTCAGGTTCGTTGGTTAATGGAGCTTAAAGCCTATCGATTATACTAGGGTCATTAAAAGGCTGCATATCACCTGTTTATCTCCAGTCAAGAATAATGGAGTAGGGATTAAATTTATCTCTTGGCTTATGTACACTGAGAGACGTACACCTGAGAGTGTACACTGAGAGACGTACACCTGAGAGTGTACACTGAGAGACGTACACCTGAGAGTGTACACTGAGAGACGTACACCTGAGTGTACACTGAGAGACGTACACCTGAGAGTGTACACTGAGAGACGTACACCTGAGAGTGTACACTGAGAGACGTACACCTGAGTGTACACTGAGAGACGTACACCTGAGAGTGTACACTGAGAGACGTACACCTGAGAGTGTACACTGAGAGACGTACACCTGAGAGTGTACACTGAGAGACGTACACCTGAGAGTGCACATTCTCTGTCTCAGTCAGTTCTTTGAACGTTGTGGAAGACGACTTCACATTTTGATAAATGGAATCGAATGCTCAATGTAATTAATGTGCATGGAAATACCTTTTTTTATATATTTATTCTTTAATAAAAATGTCGGTGTACTGCTCCATTATCTTTATTACTGTTTCACTACGTCTTTATTACTTTCTTTGGTGTTTTTATACCTTATTTTTCATGTTTTTTTTATATGTAGAATCTGTCAGAGTCCTTGAAAGGAATTTAGCTGTCAGAACCCATATAGAGGCTAGGCGAATTTCTTACTGGAAGTTAAGACACTTGTGCAACATCTGGTTATCTTTATTGTAGACGTTTCGCCATCCAGTGGCTTTATCAATACAGATGGCGAAACGTCTACAATAAAGATAACCAGGTGTTGCACACGTGTCTCAACTTCCATCTTGTCGGTATTGTATACCTGTCTTGCACAACTTGTCAGACACTGCAACATCATGGAATCTTGGTTCAGAGGACATCTACATGACTTTCTTCACGACTACTACAACTAATCCATCCCTTTGGGTAGGACCTACTTCCACTGGGGAATCCCGCCTACCAGTGACTATGCCCTCGTCTGCTACACGTCTCTATCCACTGACGCCTATATAAACGCCAGTCTCCTTGCCTTTGTTCCAGAATCTCTACAACCATGATGCTGAGGGACTGATTACCTCATCTTTTGTATATAGTTCTACTGTCTTCTAATTATGTCCAAGAATCTGTATTGATAAAGCCACTGGATGGCGAAACGTCTACAATAAAGATAACCAGGTGTTGCACACGTGTCTCAACTTCCATCTTGTATTTTATACCATCTCGGTATTTTATACCTGTCTTGCACGAGTTTCATACTGGAAGTCTTCTTACCGGACAAAAGTTCTTCAAGGCCAAAATAACATTAAATTGTCTACCAAGAAATCTCAACATCTTCTGTGATTAATAACAACAATTTTCTCAGTCTGTGTTGTAGGAGGTTTATGTTATGATCCAAAGAGTTATTGACTATAGTTTTGAAATACTGAAACCTAATAAAGGTATTGAATTTTTGCATATTTTATCTTCATTATATTCAAGGCTGTAGACACACTGCTCCTAACACCAAAAATAATGTAACATTCTCATTATCTTCGAAATTATGAACATAAATACATATATGAAGATAGTGGTGGGCTTAATGTACCAGTGCTCATCTCTCATTATGTTAGTATGTTCAAGTTACGTGTGTCCTTTTGTTTTGCATTTTAACTAGCGCTGTGGGATTAGAATTAGATGGGGGAATGGAGTTATGCTCTGGGGAGATGATCGTAGGATGGGAGTGGGGGAGTTTCTCGTAGGTATTTGTTGTATTTCTACTATTAAATGTTAAACAGATGGTTGGAAGGTTGGGACTGATGTGAAGGGAAACGTAAGGGAAGAACGAATAGGAAGAAGATGGATGGTAAAGAGGTAGGGAAGGAAAAAGGCCCATTGAGATTGGAAAGAAGGGAGGGATGGAGGTAAGGAAGGAGGAAGGGAGAGGTGGATGTTGTGGGGAAGGGTGGGAGGTAGAGGAGTGAGAAGGATGAATATGGTAGATGGAAAAAGAAGGGGGTAAAGGAATGGATAATGTAGGAGGGATGAAGAAGGGTGAGCGGGGAGGAAACAAGTGTGGGTGTAGAGAAATAGGGGTAATGAGGAAAGAGAAAGAGCGAAAGAATGAATGTGGATAAAGGGATAAAAAGTACGTATATAGAAGACGGGAAAAAGAGGAACGGGTGATATGCAAGATGGGGAGAAGATAAGTAAGCTTTTGAAAGTGGGAAAAAAAGGTAATAAATATTTAATTGAGTTTAATGGGTTTTAAATGGGAAGGTGACAGTGGAAGGTGACAATAAGAGTGATGGGCTGGGGAGGTGTTGTAGTGGAAGGTGACAGTAAGAGTGATGGGCTGGGGAGGTGTTGTAGTGGAAGGTGACAGTAAGAGTGATGGGCTGGGGAGGTGTTGTAGTGGAAGGTGACAATAAGAGTGATGGGCTGGGGAGGTGTTGTAGTGGAAGGTGACAGTAAGAGTGATGGGCTGGGGAGGTGTTGTAGTGGAAGGTGACAATAAGAGTGATGGGCTGGGGAGGTGTTGTAGTGGAAGGTGACAGTAAGAGTGATGGGCTGGGGAGGTGTTGTAGTGGAAGGTGACAGTAAGAGTGATGGGCTGGGGAGGTGTTGTAGTGGAAGGTGAAAGGAGGGTCGATGGATTGTGATAGTACAACAATACAGGTTTCCTGCTGCCATGACCGATCTCTTGCTCCCTGCCATTATGTATGCTTCTATCCCAGTACCTGATAACCTCTCTTTGAGAGATCGATGGAAGATGGTAGACACGAACATATCTCTCCGGTATTCAGCTCAGATTTTTGTCGGAATATTCAGTGTTGAGTGGCAACACAATATTCCTACAAACTCATCTGGAAAGAGTTGAACCAAGTGAGAAAGTAGTTGTGGTGGGGGACATGAATGCTAAAATGGGAGAAACGGTTACAGAGGTTGTGGTAGGTAAGTTTGGGGTGCCAGGTGTAAATGATAATGGGGGCCTTTGATTGAACTTTGTATAGAAAGAGGTTTGGTAATAGGTAATACATATTTAAAAAAAAAAGGATACGTTTACAAGACATGATATAGGGCATAATGACAGTAGCTTGTTAGATTATGTATTAGTAGATAAAAGTCTGATGGGTAGACTTCAGGATGTGTATGTTCATAGAGGGGCAAGAGATATATCAGATCATTTTTTTAGTTTTAGCTACAGTGAGAGTGAAAGGTAGATGGGATACAAGGAGAATGGCAACAGCAAGTGAGAGAGAAAGGTGAAGGTTTATAAACTAAAGGAGGAGGTAGTTAGGGTAATATATATGAAACTACTGGAAGAAAGATGGGCTAGTGAGAGTATAGACAATGAGGTTGAAGAGGTATAGGATAGATTTAAGATTATAGTGCTAGTGTGTTCAGTAGAGGTTTATGGTTACAGGAAAGTGGGTACAGGAGGGAAGAGCGACTGGTGGAATGATGAGGTAAAGAGAAAAGCAAAAGAGAAAAAGTTAGCAAAAGAGTTTTTTACAAAGTAGAAGTGATGCAAGGAGGGAGGAGTATATGGAGAGAAAAAGAGAGGTTAAGAGAGTGGTGAAGCAATGCAAAAAGAGAGCAAATGAGAGGGTGGGTGAGATGTTATCAACAAACTTTACTGAGAATAAGAAAAAGTTCTGGAGTGAGATTAATAAGTTGAAAAAGCCTAGGGAACGAATGGATTTGACAGTTAAAAATAGGAGAAGAGAGTTATTAGACAGAGAGTTGTAAGTATCAGGAAGATAGAGAGAATATTTTGAGGAACTGTTAAATGTTGATGAAGATAGGGAAGCTGTGGGAGGTACAACATCTTGTAGGAGTGAGGAAGAGCTAGCAGTGAGTGTGGGGGAGGTGCGTGAGGTAGTAGATAGAATGAAATGGGGCAAATCAGCTGGGATTGATGAGATAAAGATATAAAGGTTAAAAACCAGGTTAGGATGTAGCTTTGGAAAGGTTGGTGCTTTTATATAATAATTGTACGGAAGAGGGGAGCATGCATAATAACTCTACCATACATTTTACCAGGTATACTCAACAGGCTTATTCCCCTATAATATTTAAACACACTTTTGCCCCTTTACCTTTATAAAGGTAAAGGGGCAAAAGTGTTTAAATATTATAGGGGAATAAGCCTGTTGAGTATTCCTGGTAAAGTGTATGGTAGAGTTATTATTGAAAGAATTAAGAGTAAGACGGAGAGCAGGATCACAGATGAACAAGGAGGCTTTAGGAAGGGTAGGGGGAGTGTAGACCAAGTGTTTACAGTGAAGCATGTAGGTGAACAGTATTGAGATATGGGTAAAGAGGTTTTCGTTGCGTTTATACATTCGGAAAACGCATGTGATATGCTGGACAGGGGAACAGTGTGGCAGATGTTGCAAATGTATGCCATAGGTGGTAGATTACTGAAAGCAGTTCAAGAGCTTTTATGAGGATAGTGAGGCTCAGGTTAGAGTATGTAGGAGAGAGATTATTTCCCAGTAAAAGTAGGCCTTAGACAGGGATGCTTGATGTCACCATGGACAGTCAATATATTTATAAATGGGGTTATAAGACAAGTGAATGCTCTGATGTTGGCGAGAGGTGTGGGATTAAGAGATAAAAAATAACAGAGTGGGAGCGCAGTTGCTTTTTGTTGATGACACTGTGCCTTTGAAAGATTCTGAAGAGAAGCTCCAGAGACTGGTGAACGAGTTTGGAAGGGTATGTTAAAGATAGAAACTAAAAGTGAACATAGGAAAGAGCAAGGTTATGAGGACAAAAAAAAAATAGGTAATGAAAGAGGGAGGGAGTACAGAGGAAGTGAATGTATTCAGATATGTGGAAGTGCACTTGTCAGCAGATGGGTCTATGAAAGACGAAGTGAAGCAGAGAAGTGATGAGTGAAAATGGTGCACTGAGGTGTCTGTGATGTCCTCAATGTTTGAACTAATCCATGGGAGCACAAAGGGAAATGTAGAAGAGTCTAGTTATACCAATGTTCTTATATGGGTGTGAATCATGGGTGGTGAATTTTGCAACAAAGAGAAGGATGGAGGCAGTGAAGATGTCGTGTCTGAGGGCAATGTGTGGTGTGAATATAATGCAGAGAATCCGTAGCTTGGAGGAGATGCGTGGTTTCTAAAAGTATTATGCAGAAGGCATAGAAGCGGTTGTTGAGGTGGTTCGGACATTTAGAGAGGGTGGAACAATATAGAATAACTTGGAGAGCATATAAATCTGTAGTGGAAAGTAGGCGGGGGTAAAGGTAGTTCTAAGAAAGGTTTTAGGGAGGGGATTAAGGTGACCCAAAGCTGTTATATAGCCACATCAGGAAGAAAACAACACTCAGGGATCAGGTAATCAGGTCGAGGATTTTTAAGAGACAAATAGGCTGCACTAAACTACTGACCAGTGTCGCTGACATGTACTGTATGTAAAGTTATGGAGAAGATTATCAGGAAAAGAGTGGTGGAGCACCTAGAACGGAATGGCTTAATAGAAGACAACCAGCTGGGTTTCAGGGAAGGAAAATCCTGTATCACAAACCTACTGGGGTTCTATGACAAGATAATAGAAGGAGAGAGAGAGAGAGAGAGAGAGAGAGAGAGAGAGAGAGAGGGATGGGTAGACTGCATCTTCTTGGACAGTAAGGAGGCTTTCGAATCAGGTCCACACAACAGACTGATTGAAAAACTAGAGAGCAAGCAGGAATAGGAGGGAAAGTACTGCAAAGGATCAGGGAATGCTTGACAGGAAAGAAACAACGTGTCTTGCTCCGAGACGAGGTGTCAGAGTAGATGCATGTGTCGAGTAGGGTTCCACAAGGGTCAGTCCTAGGTCTGGTGCTGTTTCTTGTATATGTGATTGATATGACTGCAGACAATGTGAAATTGATGAGGAGAATGCAAGCGTAAGAGGATAAGGTAAGCCTACAAGGGGATCTGGACAGGCTGCAAGCCTGGTCTGACAAATGGCTCCTGGAGTTTAACCCCACTAAGTGCAAAGTCATGAAGAGTGGCGAAGGACAAAGGAGACTGCAGACGGAGAATAATCTAAGAGGTCAAAGGCCGCAAAACTCACTCGAGGAAAAGGATCTTGGGGTAAGCATCATACCGAACACATCGTCTGAGGCGCACATTAACCAAATAACTGCTGAAGCATACGGGTGCCTGGCAAACCTAAGAATAGCGTTTCGTCATCTAAAGTAAGAAATCATTCAAGACTCCGTACACCGTGTACGTCAGACCCATATTGGAGTATGCAGCACTAGTATGGAACCCACACCTGGTCAAACACGTCAAGACATTAGAGAAAGTGCAAAGGTTTGCAACAAGACTAGTCCCGGAACTGAGGGGAATGTCCTACGAGAAGAGGTTAAGGGAACTCAACCTGACAACACTGGAAGACAGGAGGGATAGGGGCCACATGATAATAACATATAAAATACTGAAAGGAACTGACAGGGTGGATAGGGACAGAATGTTTCAGAGATGTAACACAGCATCAAGGGGTCACAATTGGAAGTTTGAAACTCATGAGCTGCAGGGATGTTAGGAAGTATTCCTGTAGCCATAGAATTGTCAGGGAGTGGAACAATCTGGAAAGTGATGTAGTGGAGGCAGGATCCATACATAGCTTTAAGAAGAGATATGATGAAGCTCATGGAGCAGGGAAAGAGTGGACCTAGTAGCGACCAGAGAAAAAGTGGGGCCAGGAGCTTTGACTCCACTCCTGCAACCACAATTAGGTGAGTACACACACACACACACACACACACACACACGGGAAACATAGCAGTAACCACCGTACAACAAACAACAGAAAAAATAACAGACTAAAGGGAAAGGTAGTCGTACAGCAGTGAACAGAATTGTTAATTATATCTCTAGATCCAAATGGAATTGTGTAGACAGTGTTAAGTAGAGCGACACTTCGTAGAATAAGCTCTTGTTGATGCAACGTTTCGCTTGGCTGGAGCTTAGCTTAATATTGCTCTAACAGTGAAACATCGTTCTAATAAATGTTTAGTATGCAACGTGAATCTTACCTTCAATTACTAGGAAAAAATGCAGAATGAGCGAAGTATTGCAGAGGAATAAAGTTGTTAGGGAATAGAATTGAGATCGATGCAAAAGATAATGCAAGGATGAGGAAGACCGATGGGAAATAACGGTTAGATGCAGTGTAGATTAGAGGAAATGAAGAGGAGGCTTAAGAAGAAGAGGAGGAAGTGAAAGACATGACTTGTTTAACTATAAAGGATGTGATAATGAGAGTCAACTCGAGCTAAATAAGAAAACCAAGAATCAAGAGACAAGTTATACACTCTTAGTTTATTGTGTCTCAGGAGTGGATGAGAGAGATGAGAAACAGTGATAGAAGGGAAATAGGAAGAGTTGTCAGGTACTTGAAAAATATTTTTTTTTATTGACACATCGACGGTTTCCCACCAAGGCCGGGCGACCTGTAAAAGAAGAAACACTTTCATCATCATTCACTTCACTGTCTTGCCAGAGGTGTGCTTACACTACAGTTAAAAAACTGCACGATATCAACATCCCTCCTCCAGAATGCAGGTACTGTACTTTCCTGGTTAGCCGGACTTCAGTCCAGCTAACCGGTTTCCCTGTATCCCTTTATATATGTTACTTTGCTCACACTCCAACAGCACTTCAAGTCATAAAAACTATTTTCTCCACTTGCTATCTAACATGCTCACGCACGCTTGCTGCAAGCCTGACACTGGGCTCTTTCCTTAGCCATGCATAGTCATTTCAGGCTCTTTGACTCAGTTCCCTGTTTTCCCGGTTTCTTTGCCTTCTATACTTTTTCCATGGTCTTGAACACTTGGCTTTGGCCTCTCCACACCTCTTGGTAAACCATGGGCTCACTCTGGTCTTCCCATTGCTTCTGTTGCCATTTGGTACGAACTTCTCTATTGACTCAAGAAATCGTAATGACACGATTGCAAATAAACCATACCCCCGGCCGGGATTGAACCCGCGGTCATAGAGTCTCAAAACTCCAGCCCGTCGCGTTAGCCACTAGACCAGCTAGCCACAATAAGATTCATCCAACTAGGTATATTTCTACACCATAGGAAAGTTAGCACAGGCACCTCTGTGACCACAAATGCAAGTTTTTACAGACGAATCTCCAGCTAGCGTGGCCGTGACGAACTCTAGCTCAAGTCCCTTCACTGCCGTCAACATGACTCAAGAAATCGTAATGACACGATTGCAAATAAACCATACCCCCGGCCGGGATTGAACCCGCGGTCATAGAGTCTCAAAACTCCAGCCCGTCGCGTTAGCCACTAGACCAGCTAGCCACAATAAGATTCATCCAACTAGGTATATTTCTACACCATAGGAAAGTTAGCACAGGCACCTCTGTGACCACAAATGCAAGTTTTTACAGACGAATCTCCAGCTAGCGTGGCCGTGACGAACTCTAGCTCAAGTCCCTTCACTGCCGTCAACATGACTCAAGAAATCGTAATGACACGATTGCAAATAAACCATACCCCCGGCCGGGATTGAACCCGCGGTCATAGAGTCTCAAAACTCCAGCCCGTCGCGTTAGCCACTAGACCAGCTAGCCACAATAAGATTCATCCAACTAGGTATATTTCTACACCATAGGAAAGTTAGCACAGGCACCTCTGTGACCACAAATGCAAGTTTTTACAGACGAATCTCCAGCTAGCGTGGCCGTGACGAACTCTAGCTCAAGTCCCTTCACTGCCGTCAACATGACTCAAGAAATCGTAATGACACGATTGCAAATAAACCATACCCCCGGCCGGGATTGAACCCGCGGTCATAGAGTCTCAAAACTCCAGCCCGTCGCGTTAGCCACTAGACCAGCTAGCCACAATAAGATTCATCCAACTAGGTATATTTCTACACCATAGGAAAGTTAGCACAGGCACCTCTGTGACCACAAATGCAAGTTTTTACAGACGAATCTCCAGCTAGCGTGGCCGTGACGAACTCTAGCTCAAGTCCCTTCACTGCCGTCAACATGACTCAAGAAATCGTAATGACACGATTGCAAATAAACCATACCCCCGGCCGGGATTGAACCCGCGGTCATAGAGTCTCAAAACTCCAGCCCGTCGCGTTAGCCACTAGACCAGCTAGCCACAATAAGATTCATCCAACTAGGTATATTTCTACACCATAGGAAAGTTAGCACAGGCACCTCTGTGACCACAAATGCAAGTTTTTACAGACGAATCTCCAGCTAGCGTGGCCGTGACGAACTCTAGCTCAAGTTCCTTCACTGCCGTCAACATGACTCAAGAAATCGTAATGACACGATTGCAAATAAACCATACCCCCGGCCGGGATTGAACCCGCGGTCATAGAGTCTCAAAACTCCAGCCCGTCGCGTTAGCCACTAGACCAGCTAGCCACAATAAGATTCATCCAACTAGGTATATTTCTACACCATAGGAAAGTTAGCACAGGCACCTCTGTGACCACAAATGCAAGTTTTTACAGACGAATCTCCAGCTAGCGTGGCCGTGACGAACTCTAGCTCAAGTCCCTTCACTGCCGTCAACATGACTCAAGAAATCGTAATGACACGATTGCAAATAAACCATACCCCCGGCCGGGATTGAACCCGCGGTCATAGAGTCTCAAAACTCCAGCCCGTCGCGTTAGCCACTAGACTGGAGTTTTGAGACTCTATGACCGCGGGTTCAATCCCGGCCGGGGGTATGGTTTATTTGCAATCGTGTCATTACGATTTCTTGAGTCATGTTGACGGCAGTGAAGGGACTTGAGCTAGAGTTCGTCACGGCCACGCTAGCTGGAGATTCGTCTGTAAAAACTTGCATTTGTGGTCACAGAGGTGCCTGTGCTAACTTTCCTATGGTGTAGAAATATACCTAGTTGGATGAATCTTATTGTGGCTAGCTGGTCTAGTGGCTAACGCGACGGGCTGGAGTTTTGAGACTCTATGACCGCGGGTTCAATCCCGGCCGGGGGTATGGTTTATTTGCAATCGTGTCATTACGATTTCTTGAGTCATGTTGACGGCAGTGAAGGGACTTGAGCTAGAGTTCGTCACGGCCACGCTAGCTGGAGATTCGTCTGTAAAAACTTGCATTTGTGGTAACAGAGGTGCCTGTGCTAACTTTCCTATGGTGTAGAAATATACCTAGTTGGATGAATCTTGTTGTGGCTAGCTGGTCTAGTGGCTAACGCGACGGGCTGGAGTTTTGAGACTATGACCGCGGGTTCAATCCCGGCCGGGGGTATGGTTTATTTGCAATCGTGTCATTACGATTTCTTGAGTCATGTTGACGGCAGTGAAGGGACTTGAGCTAGAGTTCGTCACGGCCACGCTAGCTGGAGATTCGTCTGTAAAAACTTGCATTTGTGGTCACAGAGGTGCCTGTGCTAACTTTCCTATGGTGTAGAAATATACCTAGTTGGATGAATCTTATTGTGGCTAGCTGGTCTAGTGGCTAACGCGACGGGCTGGAGTTTTGAGACTCTATGACCGCGGGTTCAATCCCGGCCGGGGGTATGGTTTATTTGCAATCGTGTCATTACGATTTCTTGAGTCATGTTGACGGCAGTGAAGGGACTTGAGCTAGAGTTCGTCACGGCCACGCTAGCTGGAGATTCGTCTGTAAAAACTTGCATTTGTGGTCACAGAGGTGCCTGTGCTAACTTTCCTATGGTGTAGAAATATACCTAGTTGGATGAATCTTATTGTGGCTAGCTGGTCTAGTGGCTAACGCGACGGGCTGGAGTTTTGAGACTCTATGACCGCGGGTTCAATCCCGGCCGGGGGTATGGTTTATTTGCAATCGTGTCATTACGATTTCTTGAGTCATGTTGACGGCAGTGAAGGAACTTGAGCTAGAGTTCGTCACGGCCACGCTAGCTGGAGATTCGTCTGTAAAAACTTGCATTTGTGGTCACAGAGGTGCCTGTGCTAACTTTCCTATGGTGTAGAAATATACCTAGTTGGATGAATCTTATTGTGGCTAGCTGGTCTAGTGGCTAACGCGACGGGCTGGAGTTTTGAGACTCTATGACCGCGGGTTCAATCCCGGCCGGGGGTATGGTTTATTTGCAATCGTGTCATTACGATTTCTTGAGTCATGTTGACGGCAGTGAAGGGACTTGAGCTAGAGTTCGTCACGGCCACGCTAGCTGGAGATTCGTCTGTAAAAACTTGCATTTGTGGTCACAGAGGTGCCTGTGCTAACTTTCCTATGGTGTAGAAATATACCTAGTTGGATGAATCTTATTGTGGCTAGCTGGTCTAGTGGCTAACGCGACGGGCTGGAGTTTTGAGACTCTATGACCGCGGGTTCAATCCCGGCCGGGGGTATGGTTTATTTGCAATCGTGTCATTACGATTTCTTGAGTCATGTTGACGGCAGTGAAGGGACTTGAGCTAGAGTTCGTCACGGCCACGCTAGCTGGAGATTCGTCTGTAAAAACTTGCATTTGTGGTCACAGAGGTGCCTGTGCTAACTTTCCTATGGTGTAGAAATATACCTAGTTGGATGAATCTTATTGTGGCTAGCTGGTCTAGTGGCTAACGCGACGGGCTGGAGTTTTGAGACTCTATGACCGCGGGTTCAATCCCGGCCGGGGGTATGGTTTATTTGCAATCGTGTCATTACGATTTCTTGAGTCATGTTGACGGCAGTGAAGGGACTTGAGCTAGAGTTCGTCACGGCCACGCTAGCTGGAGATTCGTCTGTAAAAACTTGCATTTGTGGTCACAGAGGTGCCTGTGCTAACTTTCCTATGGTGTAGAAATATACCTAGTTGGATGAATCTTATTGTGGCTAGCTGGTCTAGTGGCTAACGCGACGGGCTGGAGTTTTGAGACTCTATGACCGCGGGTTCAATCCCGGCCGGGGGTATGGTTTATTTGCAATCGTGTCATTACGATTTCTTGAGTCATGTTGACGGCAGTGAAGGGACTTGAGCTAGAGTTCGTCACGGCCACGCTAGCTGGAGATTCGTCTGTAAAAACTTGCATTTGTGGTCACAGAGGTGCCTGTGCTAACTTTCCTATGGTGTAGAAATATACCTAGTTGGATGAATCTTATTGTGGCTAGCTGGTCTAGTGGCTAACGCGACGGGCTGGAGTTTTGAGACTCTATGACCGCGGGTTCAATCCCGGCCGGGGGTATGGTTTATTTGCAATCGTGTCATTACGATTTCTTGAGTCATGTTGACGGCAGTGAAGGGACTTGAGCTAGAGTTCGTCACGGCCACGCTAGCTGGAGATTCGTCTGTAAAAACTTGCATTTGTGGTCACAGAGGTGCCTGTGCTAACTTTCCTATGGTGTAGAAATATACCTAGTTGGATGAATCTTATTGTGGCTAGCTGGTCTAGTGGCTAACGCGACGGGCTGGAGTTTTGAGACTCTATGACCGCGGGTTCAATCCCGGCCGGGGGTATGGTTTAACTTCTCTATTGCCTCCCTAGCTTGTTTACCCACTGCACCTCATGCAGGAATTGTCTCATACTTAAGTAGTCCCCTTTTTGGAAGTTGGCTCCTCCCGTCCCTCTCGTGCTGCTTCAGTCTCCATTGTTAACTCCACTATGCATTCGAAACTCAAGACCACGTGGTCACTAGCGCCTAGGGGCCTTTCGTGTGTCATATCTTCAATGTCTAAACTGCTCAAGGTGAACACGAGGTCCAGCTTTGCTGGTTCACCGTCTCTCTCTCTCTCTCTCTCTCTCTCTCTCTCTGGTTGTCCTTATCATGTTGGTACATGAAGTTTTCTAGTACTGCCTCCAGCATCTTGGCTCTCCGTGCCTCTGGTCTCCCATGATGAGTAACTTCGCCCTGCTCATGTGGGCCTTTCCGGCAGTGTCAGCTAGTGTATCCACCATCTCTCTGTTGCTCTCATTATGTTCCTGTCTTGGCCTCCTGTTGTTCAGTGGCAGGTTGTGCTCCTACTGTGTAGTTATCTGCTACCCCTCTGACTAGTCCTCCCATCTCCTCAAAAGTCATATGGCACTTAATGAACAGTGCAACTCCTCCTCCCCCTCTGCCCTCATCCCTGTCCTTCCTCGGGATCTGAAAACCAGACAGGAAGATTGCGTCTGTTATTACTTCCATGAGCTTTGTCTCTGTGATTGCTATGATGTCCGAGGATGCCTCGGTGATTCTTTCCTGCCACTCCTCATTCTTATTTGCAATTCCATCTGCGTTGGTGTACCACAGCTTCAGTTTCCTTTCTGGAAATGTGTTCTGGGAGGTGGGCGGAGTTGGTGCTGGCTGTGGGTATGGTAGGCAGGCACGAATATTGTGGTAGTCTACTGGTGTGGCAGTATTAGTGCTGTTGTGTGTGTGGGAGACAGACAGAAAGAAAAGGAGAGAGAGAGAGAGAGAGAGAGAGAGAGAGAGAGAGAGAGAGAGAGAGAGAGAGAGAGAGAGAGAGAATCTGTCATTTCAGCAGAGCCTTCAACACAGGAGGGATGTGGGTGGCCTTACTGTTATGTACAAGGCCAACATTGTCAAAGTACCACACTTGGCTCCACTTCGAGGACAGCGTGAAGCAAGCTTCTATACCAAAAGACGGCAGCAAGCAGTAACTTCACTCTGACTGTACCCTTCTCCAGAACATCACCTCATCTGAGATCATTTATCCCCACGATGACTCGAGTCTGGAACACACTTATGATGTCAAAGAGATAAAGTCAGTTGATCAAATGAAAATGCTGGCCCACAGATGGCTCCAACTTCATCCTGTTCCTTACTTGTATGTTTCATAGCAATAAAAATGCTTTCAAATAAGCTGATGTAGGTAACAGCTCTTAGCTTGTCAATAAAGTTAGGAATCCTTAAACTGTAAATAACTTGTCAATAAAGCTAGGGATCCTTAACCTTGTCAAACCCTGTGTAAAGAAAAAAAAGGAAAAATAATTCAAGTACACTTATCGCTATTGTGTTTGTGTGTACTTCCATCCCATCCTGAGATTCATGTAAGCTTCTTATTCAATAAACACCTGAAATTGGTAAACCAAAAATGGATCATCCACAAACTGTGGGTCATCCACACACACACTGGGTCATCCACACCTAGAAACAGTGGGTTATTCAAAAACACTGGGTCATCCTCACACACTGGGTCATCCTCACACACTGGGTCATCCACACACACTGAGTCATCCTCACACACTGGGTCATCCACACACACTGGGTCATCCACACACACACTGGGTCATCCACAGACACTGGGTCATCCACACACACTGGGTCATCCACAAACACTGGGTCATCCACAAACACTGGGTCATCCACACACACTGGGTCATCCACAAACACTGGGTCATCCACACACACACTGGGTCATCCACACACACACTGGGTCATCCACACACACACTGGGTCATCCACACACACACTGGGTCATCCACACACACACACTGGGTCATCCACACACACACACTGGGTCATCCACACACACACACTGGGTCATCCACACACACACACTGGGTCATCCACACACTGGGTCATCCACACACTGGGTCATCCACACACACTGGGTCATCCACACACACACTCGGTCATCCACACACACACTCGGTCATCCACACACACACACTGGGTCATCCACACACTGGGTCATCCACACACACTGGGTCATCCACACACACACACTGGGTCATCCCCACACACACTGGGTCATCCACACACACACTGGGTCATCCACACACACACTGGGTCATCCACACACACAATAGGTCATCCACAAACACTGGGTCATCCTCACACACTGGGTCAGCCACACACACTGGGTCATCCACACACACTGGGTCTTCCACACACACACTGGGTCATCCACACACACACACTGGGTCATCCACACACACACTGGGTCATCCACACACACAATAGGTCATCCACAAACACTGGGTCATCCTCACACACTGGGTCAGCCACACACACTGGGTCATCCACACACACTGGGTCATCCACACACACTGGGTCATCCACACACACACACACACTGGGTCATCCACACACACTGGGTCATCCACGCACACTGGGTCATCCACGCACACTGGGTCATCCACAAACACTGGGTCATCCACACACTGGGTCATCCACAAACACTGGGTCATCCACAAACACTGGGTCATCCTCACACACTGGGTCATCCACACACACTGGGTCATCCACACACACACTGGGTCATCCACGCACACTGGGTCATCCTCACACACTGGGTCATCCACACACACTGGGTCATCCACACACACTGAGTCGTCCACAAACACTGGGTCATCCACACACACTGGGTCATCCACACACACTGGGTCATCCACACACACACTGGGTCATCCACGCACACTGGGTCATCAACGCACATTGGGTCATCCTCACACACTGGGTCATCCACACACACTGGGTCATCCACACACACACTGGGTCATCCACACACACACTGGGTCATCCACACACACACTGGGTCATCCACACACACACTGGGTCATCCACACACACACTGGGTCATCGTGCTCTCTTAAAACGGACAATTACAACATGGGACTAAGTCAGACTTATTAATAGTATTAGTAGTAGTATTAGCATTGGTAGTACATTAATAAGAGACATTTGCAATACTTGAGTACACTGAGTAATAGTTCCACCAGCCAGAGGTTTTATCAGTCTAAAAGAGAGAGAAAAACAAAAATAAGACATGTGCAGCAGTTGGAAATCTTTATTATTGACTGCAACGTTTCGCACACTGTAGACGTGTGGAAAATGTGTGGAGGTAATTTGAGGTGAGCAATTCTTCAGTTCTGACAGTAGATAATCAGTCCCCCAGCCTTGATAAATCTGTTTTGCCTTGATATGTCATGGCTAGGTGACTGAATTTACCCTATCAAGGCTGACGATCACAGCACCTCAAATCATCCCTTCACATCTTCCACCGTCTTCAGTAATTATTTTCTGTATTGAACTGGTAAATTCCTGTGCCACGAACAGGCTGGTGAAAATAAAGAGGAAGCAGCGCGTAGAATATAAAGATTTATACTCTACCTTTATGTTAGACTTAGCATAAAAATGGTATATAATACCGACAGGTTGGTATTATATACCATTTTGATGTTCATCTTGTCAGACACTGCAACACATGGCATCTTGGTACAGAAAACACCTTGGACAACCTTTTCAAGTGAGAATTGTTGGATCTGAGAGGGACATGACCTCTCAGTGGCTACATTCTCACTACTACTACTACTCTGCACCTCTCCTTCCGACAGTATTTAAGTCTCCGCACTGTCGCTTGATCTTCAGATAGTTCCTGACTATGGAACTGAACTTCTCCAGGCTGAGGGACTGACAACCTCAAATTCTACGACTACAAGGGTGATGGACTGATTACATCGTCTTCACATCTCTACTGTTCCTGCCTACTTTCTGTATTCGATTGAAGAAGCCTACTGTGTAGGCGAAACGTTTCGGAATAAAGTTGCCTAACTGTTGCCTGTGTGTCTTACCTACCAACCTTTATGTTAGACTTTGCATAAAAATGAAGAATTACCCTGAAACTTGTTAAGGTGTTCGGGTCATAATAATATTTGTCATTGTTGTGCTATTGAAAGTTCTTGTCCAAAAGCTAAGTTTTTAAATAATGTTTTACCTTAAAAGTTTGTAATAAAAACTACTTTGAATCAGTACGGTTTCAAAATCGATGAATATAGTCTTGTTATTAAAAAAAAAGTAGGCCTAAGCTGAATGTAGATATGAAAACGTTTATTTACATATGTAATCTTTATTTAAATGACAGCAATTTTGAGATGATCCAAAAATATAATTGCCTAAAACATTCCCCTCACCAAAAAAAAAAAATGGAAAAACAGCAAATTTGAAAACACTTTAACAGGGATTCGCTTTCAATAAATTAAGTAAATTAATTACCGTTGGTGAAATTTTTACCATGAAGTCAACAATTTCCATGATTTTGCTTACGATTCTACCGACGTCCTGGATACCATGACAAGGAGACGACGCTGTCGACAAATTTGGAGAAAAATAACAAAAAAATCTGCAAGCAGTGACAACATCGAGGTGCAGAAAGAAGCACAAACTAAGCCATCGCTCGGAGGAGGACGGGATGTGGAAAGACGATGTAATTCTTGAGATATTCCATATTCTTGGTGGCTAAAACCGGCCCTGCGCATCTAGAAAATATGAAAGTATTCTTCCCCAAGGTACTGGAAAACAGTCTTATATAAACATTATATGACTGTGACTGTGGGGTCCTCCTATATAACACACAGTCTCATAGGTGTCTTAAGAAGATAAACATATGCTTTTAAACACTCCCCTGACATGCAAAGAAACAGGAAATCTTCTGCAACCTATTTAGGAGGCTTGTAGCTTAGTGTCAGCGCCTTCAGGTCACAGCTGAAGGACCTGGGTTCAATTACTGGCCAGTAGAGACATCGATCAGAAGAGACATTCTCCAGATATTGTATGGAAACCAATTCGTTTATTAAAATTAGCTTGTTATAATACTGACAACCCAAAATCAATGTGAATCTTTCTTTGCTGATAGTTTAAGGTCGATCAGAAGAGGTATTCTCCATATTTTTATAGGAATCCGACCATTCCAAATTTATTATCTATGCTAGGAAATTGTTTTATTTACATATACATAGTCAAAACTGCTCCTAAAGAAACATCAGCATTCAAAAGTGAAGTCGCTCCTAAGAAAAAAGATATACCACTAAGATAAATTTGTCAACTGAGCACTTATACATTCCACTAACAATCTTAACTTTCTTCTGAGATGAATCGATGTTAAAAATTTGAGGCCTAGCAATAAAGAGGTTGTCTCAAGTTATAGAAATGTAACAAAATCCCGGAATGACGTACATATATAACTGATCCGAGGACGCCTTCACATGCCAATAGTTGCACGAAGCATTCCTTAGTTACAGTGCACTAGCGTTGAAAATTTGAAGTCAGTGAGATGAGGCGTTCTCAAGATAAAAACAAAAAAACCTAGTAGACAATAAAACATAAACAGGTAATCAATTAAAGGTGCCACTTCGGGGATATTTAATTATTATTGCCTCTAGTATTTTTTTTTTTTTATCATTTTTATACTCGTGTTCATGCAGGTTATGTACACTGGGAAACATTTATCTCAGTGTATGTACTCAAGTTTGCCTTAATTCATACTTGAGAGTTAGTGTATTCTTGACTGGTGGTAAACACATAACATTTAGTCGTAGTGACCCCGTGTGTTGTTAGGCTGTAAACTCAATTATAGTTTCGTTCTCTCCATTTCTATTATTTTTTCTGCCTTTCGTTTATTACCTGTCCTCCTTTCTTTCATGATGCCTACTAGTATTTGTCTCTCATTCTGTACTTCATTCTTCTTCCTTTTTCTCCCTCTTATTCAGCTTTCACTTTTTTTTCAGTCTACTGAGCTCAGCCTCGTAATACCAGGATTCATGAAGCCTCATCACTCTGTTCCTCAGTTCTACCCTCCTTGTAAGAGAAAAGTTGATGCATACGCAAATGTTTCAGTGTGCATGTAAGTATGACTGTGGTTCGAGTTGTTTGCGTGTGGAAAAACTAGTTACAGAGGGTACTCTCCTCTAGCGCCGCCTACCTCTCGCCACACTTCTCTCAGGTGGTAGGTAATGCGTGGTCCTGGGTATTGTGAAAGGGTCGCTTCTCTACCCAGCTGTCTGAAGATTCCTGCGCTTGGATCTGGCCAGCAAGACTCAGAGGGATGAGCTGCGTGACTTTGGCGAAAAGTCGTGACTGATTTACTCAAATTTAGCTTCATTATTAATAGAAGGCTGTGTGTGTTACTGTGACTGTCTGTGAGATGTTTCTTCTATACCGACTCACCTCAGAGACTCCAGCCAACCTGGTTCACGGTACACTACACCGTGTTGACTACCGTGTATCTCTCTCATTATGGCTCAGGCCCGGTATACCACGCTGGTGTGGGATTTGTCTGTAAAAATCTGCATTTGTGGTGACAGTGGTGGCCCATGGTAATCTCCTTATGGTTCATATAAATATACCCAGCTGGATGAATCTTATTAGATCCAGTTGGTCCAGTGGTTAGCACACTGACCAGTGAGTTTTAGTACTCACCTGCCATGGGTTCAGGCCCCACCCGTTCCCTGATTTGTTTGGAATCAGTAATTACGATTTTGAGAGTCGTGACACCACGGGTGTCTGTCTTCAGTTTATGGTGGTGACTGAAACCTCTGCTCCTTCTGTGACTATTCTACTCGGGATCACTGTGGACCAATCCAGTGAGCGTTAATCAATGGAATGCAAGACATGCAACTATACAAGAGCATCGAGCATCTTGTTCTATGCTCTTGCATATTGGCATATCTTGCATTCCTTTGATTAATGCTCACATTGTTTTGATTCATTTAGGAAATATTTCAGGTCTGTATGTTTTATTAAGTAAATTTTATCAATTTTGTGTCATATTGAATTATTCACTTGTAATTATTTTCATTTTTTTCCATATGTTTTGTCCATCTATAATTTTCCTAAGAATGGATGAGTTGTCTTCCTTACCTACCCCCTCTTCCTTACCTTCCTCTTCTTTTCTACCCTCTCCATTTTTTTCTATCCTCTTATTCTCTACGTTCTTCATCTCTATCATCATTTTCTTCCATATCTTCCTCGTCTCCCCTACGTTCCTCATCTTCTCTACTTTCATCTTCCCTACCTTTTTCATATTCCCTACTTTTCTCGTTTTTTATCCATTTATCCTCTTCCATATCGTCTTCATATTCTCTTCCCTGCTTTTCCTTCCGTCCTCCCACCTCTGCTCCTCTCTCTGTTTTCCTAGACTTCTTTTCACTCCTCTTTCATTTCTTCTCTCACCTCTGCTTTCCACTCTGCTCCCCTTCCTCTTTTGCCTCCCTCCATCTCTCTCCCTACTCCTCAATCTCCTCCCCTCCCCTCCTCTTTTCTGGTCCCCACCATTACTCCCCTCCCTACCTCTTCTACCCCCATCCCCCCGTCAAGAGTGTGGCCTCTGGTCCTTGCAACTAAAACACTCGCTAATGGCCACGCACTGTCCTGATGACTAATCCTCAACAACTTATCCTGGATGATCCTGGCTGCTCTCCTGCCCTCGGGGACCTACCTTCTTCTTCTTTGTCCAAGTGTTTACTTCTACTGAAGGGAGGACTGGGATGGGGGAGGAGGAAGTGAGAGAGAGATGCTGAGAGTTGTGTGGGACTAGTGGAGGTGACGGACGCATCTGAAGGTAGGAAATCGATTCTCTGTTCTCCAGGATGAGTGTACTTCAGTGGTTAGTGAGGTAAAGGTACCATTAACTCCCCTGCTATTCAAGGTAAGAACATTCTGCTGTGGGTGAATCACAGGTAAGATAAATGGACCGTGCTTTCTATAATAGAGATATGAACGTTAGAACGTTAGTGTGCTTCCCAGGAGCTGGTGCTGATGACACAGTTAACAGGTTAAGAACATAAGAACATAAGAAAGGAGGAACACTGCAGCAGGCCTGTTGGCCCATACTAGGCAGGTCCTTTACAATTCATCCCACTAACAACACTTGACCAACCCAATTTTCAATGCCACCCAAGAAACAAGCTCCGATGTGCAAGTCCCTCTCAAATCCAACCCCTCCCAATCATGTACTTATCCAACCTAAATTTGAAACTACCCAAAGTCCTAGCCTCAATAACCCAACTAGGTAGACTGTTCCACTCATCAACTACCCTATTTCCAAACCAATACTTTCCTATGTCCTTTCTAAATCTAAACTTATCTAATTTAAATCCATTACTGCGGGTTCTCTCTTGGAGAGATATCATCAAGACCTTGTTAATATCCCCTTTATTAATACCTATCTTCCACTTGTACACTTCGATCAGGTCTCCCCTCATTCTTCGTCTAACAAGTGAATGTAACTTAAGAGTCTTCAATCTTTCTTCATAAGGAAGATTTCTAATGCTATGTATTAATTTAGTCATCCTACGCTGAATGTTTTCTAACGAATTTATGTCCATTCTGTAATATGGAGACCAGAATTGAGCTGCATAATCTAGGTGAGGCCTTACTAATGATGTATAAAGCTGCAGTATGACCTCTGGACTTCTGTTGCTTACACTTCTTGATATAAATCCCAGTAATCTATTTGCCTTATTACGTACGCTTAGGCATTGCTGTCTTAGTTTAAGGTTGCTGCTTACCATAACCCCCAAGTCCTTTTCGCAATCTGTATGGCTAAGTTCTACATTATTTAACTTATAAGTGCTAGGGTTATGGACACTCCCGAGCTTCAGAACCTTGCATTTATCTACATTGAACTGCATCTGCCACTTTTCTGACCAAGAGTAGAGTTTGTCTAAATCCTTCTGAAGTTCTATAACATCTACGTTTGAATCAATTATCCTACCTATCTTCGTGTCATCGGCGAATTTGCTCATATCACTAGTAATTCCTTCATCAAGATCATTGATATATATTATAAACAACAACGGGCCTAAGACTGATCCCTGTGGAACGCCACTTGTTACTGATCCCCACTCGGATTTAACCCCATTTATGGACACTGCTCTGCTTCCTGTCTGTGAGCCATGATTCGATCCACGAGAGCACCCTTCCCCCAATGCCATGAGCTGCTACTTTCTTCAACAGTCTTTGGTGCGGAACTCTATCAAATGCCTTACTAAAATCTAAGTAAACAATATCAAATTCTTTATCGTGGTCAACAGCCTCAAAAGCTTTACTAAAGAAAGTTAATAAATTAGTTAGACAAGATCGGCCTCTTGTGAATCCATGCTGAGTATTCTTAATCAAGCTATGCTTATCGAGATGGCTTCTTATAATCTCAGCTATAATTGACTCTAGTAATTTGCCTACAATTGAGGTCAGGCTTATTGGGCGGTAATTTGACGGTAACGACTTGTCCCCTGTTTTAAAAATAGGAATTACATTAGCCATCTTCCACATATCAGACACTACACCTGTTTGAAAAGATAAATTAAAAATATTAGTTAATGGTTCACAGACTTCCATTTTGCATTCCTTAAGAACCCTTGAAAAAACCTCATCAGGACCCGGTGACTTATTTTGCTTCAGTCGGTCTATCTGCTTCACAACCATTTCACTAGTGACTGTGATATTACATAATTTATCTTCTTCTGACCCGCTATAAAATTCAATTACCGGAATATTATTAGTGTCTTCCTGTGTAAAAACCGAGAGAAAATAATTATTTAAAATCGAGCACATTTCATTCTCTTTGTCAGTAAGATGCCCATAGCTATTTTTAAGGGGTCCTATCTTATCTCTGACTTTTGTTCTATATACCTGGAAAAACCTTTACGCTACGTTCAGAACCAAGTCCCGTCACCCTGGCCCTGCCAGTAATTAACTCTCTCCTCTGGTACATTATGTAACCGCGAATATTATTAAATAACTGTTTGCTAATGAAAAATCGTGAAAAACGACTTATGGTAAGTCGGGTGACGTTGAACAAAGTCCACAAGTGTACTTGACCATGTAATAGCGTGTGCAGCGACTTACGAGTCAAGAGACTGTTGAACACCAAAGGAAAATGTTTAACTCTGCTTCAAGCGATGTTAAGGAAGGACGACGTTCCCTGTGAATCATAGTGGAATAAACACTGCAACTTCATTCAAAACATTTTCGGGTCACATGCTAGTATACGATAGTGTCAAATGGCTCAGAGCTACAAGAGCCAAGTCTGAATTTCTAACACCCATGCCTCGGAAGGATACTACAACAATCTGTTCAGGGTGTCACAGAATCTCAGATAAGCAACCATGGAATAGCGGATGTTAACAGTAAAATGGTCCCTTGCCAAACCATGACGTCACGTACTTCCTCACACAGGCCGGCTAGAGCGCTCATTCTTACTTCCTCCGAGGCCGACCAGACTGCAGACACAGGCTGGGTTGCTCTCCAGATATTCACGATAATAACGTCTCCATACAACAGTCTACAGTGTTTTCCTCGCTACCATCTTCCCATCCAAAAACCTTCACGATATGGAAGTCGAATAGAAGCTAGGCCATAATCCTAGCTCCTACATGTTTTCCCAGTGGACACTTACGGGGAGGGTGTACCTGCTTAAGCATTTAAACCGTCTTCTTTGTGACTCAAAAGTGTTTACTTATTACTAACATTTATTAAAATAAGTCCTCATGTGTCATGACGTGTGTGATGTGACCTGCATTTCGTGACCTGAGTAGTGTGACCTGAACAATATGTTCATGAGCAGTTTGATCGCACCAGATATGTAATATGATCCGAAATTTGTCATGATCTGTGAAAAGAATTAATATATTACATGACCTCACCTGTGGCATGAATTATGTGACAGGACCTGACATATATTACCTGACTTATGATGTGACTCGATATGCGATGTAACTTCTAAGGTGACCTGTGATGTAATGCGACCCTTTTGATTTAACTTGCCCTGTGACTATTATCATGAAGAATTTTCTCGCATTTGTGAATGTGTAGAGAAAGAAATGGCAAGAGACTTTTCGTGTTGTATGTTCAATCGATATTTTAATAAATATTGCATGATTATTTAGTCTACAGTGAGATGCCACAGGCATAACATTTCTTCGGCTACTCACACACACTAAAGAGTATAATTATTTAGCCCAAATTCCATTACGCTGAATTTCTGGTTGTGTGAGGTCGAAAGTAATTAAAATGCAAAAGTGCTGAGTCTCGCTGTTGCTAATTTTATAGAATTTCGTAAGACAGCAGGAAAATAAATGCATACGATTATACAAGATAAAACGCGGGAATTTGCTTCAGAACTGTAGATGTCAGGCATTAATTGATCGGAAGTCATTCAGTTATTTTGTTACGTGCGTTGACCACTGATCATGTTTGAAGACTTTCTGATATACATCATTCCTGGCAGAAAAGCAGATGTTCATTTACCTTTGAGGTTCAAAAGATAAAATGTCTGACCCGATTTGTAGTCCAACTAAGTAAATTTCCAGAGACATGATAATAATACTAATAGGAATTGACATTTTAATTATTGATTTCCGTCTTACCCTTCTGGGAGGCAACTCTTGGAGGTAGTATTATACTATTTTTACAGTTCGTATCCCATAGGATTGAAAACAGCCGTCAGGATTGTTCTGATTAACTTGCACATAAAAGAATTAACAGTTAACTTCAGGAAGGTAAGCAGAACAGGAATTTAGGAGGGAAGACCAGTGTCAATACTCGTCTTCACGTCACTGATGCTGACAACTGTCTCGACGACCTTCACTACCAACCCATGCTTCAACGACCACTCTGTCATGAAGACAGATGTTAGTGTTCAGTGTAGTATACAAACTATAACAAACCAACAAACAATATCATCATATTTTACATATTATTATTAATACTAGAAATATTATTTTTATTAAGCATTGCTAGGAGTATAATTCTGTGCACAGACAGTAAGATGTTTACTGATGTCATTGTTACCATATCATTACTATAAGAACATACGGAAATAGTGTAACATCAGTGTTGCATTATGTGGTATGTGCCAAGTCCTCAAATTTAGATTAGCTGTGTTGAATGACCTGATGTATGGCATTCACTAAGTCATGTCACTTTCACCTTCACCCTTGATCTGTCTTGATTAATAAACGACAGTATATAGAGTAATTCTAGTGAAAGAGAGATGCCTCCAGAATGAAGAAAATTGATGGAAGGTCTTGATTACATCAACGTGTGTGCTCCTGTCTGCCTGTCTCTTCTACGCTTCCCAACCTTGTGACTTCCGGCTGCTAGCAGTTTCCGTTTCCTGTCTGCTGCTGTCTTATCTTCTGTGGTGTTGTTACACTTATGTGGGTGAGACAAGGAAGTGTTTCTGATATCATGAATAAGTTTTGCGATATCTGGGATATGACTTAATAAACTTGTCGTATCAATTAACTGTTTAAGTCATTATCAGATCAAGGTCTTTCACTGGGTGGAATTGATAATTAGTGCCTGGGTAATCATTCTTTACAGTCAGAAATATATACTTGCGAAGATATTCACTTTATAACATTATCCTGAGAAAATTAGTCTCACTTAATTACTTAATTTCCTGACATCTTAACCATGAAATATATTAAACCTGTTATGCTTTGAAGTCTAATAAATATATTTAATATATTATTTTTTAACTCTTCTGGATCAAATGAATTATTGTAATATTTTAATTTATACTACTGATATTTTTTTTGTCTTATTACTGCCAGAAATAACAGCCTGGTTGATCATGCCCTGATCCACCGCGAGGCCTGGTCACAGACCGGGCCGCGGGGGCGTTGACTCTCCAGGTATACTCCAGGTATCAGTGATCAGCCACTTCTTCACAGTACTTAGACACGATCAACCAGTCTATCAATGACTTATAATAGTAACTATGCCTCGGTGACTACCCTACCTCGCTGACCACCCTAACTACTATACATTGACGACAACCGTCATCTACCATACCTTGACAACCCTAACCTCCCATACCTCGATCACCCTAACTTTCCAATCTTCGACGACCACCCTAAGCTCCCACGCCTTGATTAACACCCTTAACTTCCATGCCTTAACGACCGTTCTTACCCTCGTGGCTCGACGACCCCTACCCCCTGATTTCCCCTCTCATTCACTCTGACCTCGATGCTTTTTATGCCTTCTCATTTCCCATGCCTCATCTCCTCTTGACCCCTTCACCTCACCCTTTCTTGACCGCCCCGTGATCATCATGACACAGATAAGTTGTCACTGGCCGAAAATGGAGTTACAGCAGGGCATTCTCCTCTTCTACATTAAAATCATCCTGCTACAGCACATCAGCTATGGTAGACAAGAAAACATCAGGCACTATGATCTCGTCCTGTCAGAAATTTGTGGGTATGGCCATCATAAACAGTGCACTAGTTTGCATGACGCGGTGACTGCCAGAATCAAGTTGGGATATTGTGACCAGTGGCAGATGTATGCAGTCCCTGGTCAGACTTTCATCCCTGCATTTTAGTTCTGTGGAACGAGAAGGTACACGACTGTTGCTATTATACAAGCGAGTGTCGTGTTGTCAGTGACTTTAGGTCTGGTGGAATGGGGTATTTAGAGCTGTGTCAAAACGTTTTGTACTCGGGGATGGTTGAAAATCATATTGAAACACCTTGAATTTGCCAGTAATCAGTAGCAACCTAGTGCTGCCTTAGTTGTATGCAAATACATACTGTATATGTAGATATATGTGTGACTATATTATATATATATATATATATATATATATATATATATATATATATATATATATATATATATATATATATATATATATATGTCGTGCCGAATAGGAAGAACTTGCGATCTTGGCTTAAATAGCAACGCTCATCTTGCCATATAGGACAAGTGAAAATTTGTGTATGCAATAATTTCGCCAAAAACATTCTGAACCTAACGAAAAAAATATATTTCACTGTGTTTGTTTAGTATTAAATTATTGTAAACAAATCTAAAATATATTTAGTTGTGTTAGGCTAAAATAAATTGCACTTGTTATAATAAGGTTAGGTAAGTTTTCTAAGTTCCTTTTGGTGCAATATTATAAATTTTTACAACAACATTAATGAAAAAAATATATCTTTAAACGTATAAGAGAAAATTTTAGAAAGGACTTAATTTTAAATGAGTTCTTGCTAATTGACCAGTTTTACATGTTCGGCACGACATTAATATATATATATATATATATATATATATATATATATATATATATATATATATATATATATATATATATATATATATATATTATATGTATATATGAGGGAAGTACCACCTCTATGGCTGGAATGGGGACCCTCAACCTCAGAGAAGACAATAAATGTACCTCAGGGAAAGCTCAAGGTTCTCCCCGGAGCTGTTTGAATATTTTCTCCTCCTACCACCCCCTATATTTGATATTCTATGTGAACATTTATTAATAAACAGAATACATTTACAGAAAAACAAACATGAATACAATGTATCAAAGATCATGAATTTCCTCGAGCTCCTCCGAGGCTGGACGCGAGCCAAGTATGCAGCAAGCATTTCCCCTCTGGATGGCTATGCTGGGATGGCTGGGCATCCAGCTGTAGCAAGGGTTCTCTTAATGTCATTGGCCTCATTGTGTCTTGCATGCCAGCCCTCGGTTTTGGAACAGTTAAGACCATGTAGACCGTATTGGTCTGCTTGTGCTTCACTGCAAATACACGTATATTCTGTGTGAATTGGGGCAGCAAGGCGCAGAGCCACTGCAATACGGAGGATCTTAGGGTCGAGTCGCGTTCCCATTGCCGATATGGGAACTGCTTGGAGGAAGTCCCCGGAGTGATGTGCGCTCACAGCCTGGAGACAGGCAATCTCCCTATCTGATGTTGCAGCCCTGAGCATGTTGGCAAGCACCTTTTCAGCGATCGGGCCATCCCAGCTTGACTGTTTGTGAGCCAGTGCTGCACTAGGGTTTGGTGCTGGAGCAGCAAGTCTCCCATTCACTGATGGCACTGGCATAGCTAGGGTCTTCTATTCCTGCTGAGTCACTGAGGGTATCAGGAAGAATTTGTCTTATCAACTCGTTTGATGCTATGGAAGAGGATAGGAAAGCTGATAGAGCAATCTGGGAGGATCTGCATACTCCTAGCCCTCCAAGCCTGACCGGAAGTGAGGCTTGCAACCACTGTCTATCTTCAAGGGAAAGATTCAATACACTCTCTAGCATGGTCTTAAGGAGAGAGTCATATTCCTTGAGTTTTGGACTGCTGAAGGCTGGGGAGCATCTCAGAAAGTAGGTAAGTTTTGGGATTGACAGGCACCTGGTGAGTAGGTAGAAGGCATCATCTGTGTCTTTCATCCTGCTTTCCATCGTCCGGAGGTCTGAGACTTTTTTTCCTAGGATCAGATCGATGGCATTGGACCCAAGAGGAGCACCAAGGAGAGTGCTATTGGCTGGATCAATGGCTCATGCTCATGGTAAAATGGCACTGATATTCTTGATCATCTGTTGATTGGTAGAAACTATTTCACATTTGGTGGGGTTTAAAGAAAGGCCCAGGCTTTCTCCCATGTCTTTAATTTTACTGATGTCCTCTAGGCGAGATTCTGTTGTGCCAGCTAGGGTACCGTCGTCCAGGAACCAGATATTGAGCTCGCTGGAGAGTGCTTCTGTGACTTCCTTGATGACCAAACAAAATAGAAAGGGGGCGAGAGGGTCCTCCTGTTGCACGCCCTCACATGAGACAATTTCATGGTCCCCAAACAATAGTTTGGAAGTCACACTATAACACGATTCTATGAAGGGATAAAGGGAAGGGAAGTTTCTATAAACTGCTTGGAGAGCAGCATCCCTTCTAAGTTAAAAGCGTTGGCAAAGTCCAATTTGACCAAGGCTTTTTCATCGGACATGTTTTTGATATATACTCGTGCTGCGTGGGCAGCTGCTTCACAGCCCTGTTGAACGCCGAAACCGAGTTGAGTTGGTTTCAGCATTGCAGCAGCCTCTTGACTCACCCTTCTTACTGCAGCCTTGGCGACTAGGCGCCGAAGGGTGTTACCCACTGCAATTGGTCTGATTCCGCCATCCTTTTTCCGGAGGGCACACAGTGATGCACCAAAGAAAAGGGGTCTGATGGTCTCTGGGACACTGCCAGCCAGGCACAGGTTGGAAAATTTGGTGAGTTCAGACAGCAGCCTCTCTGAAACCTCACCAAGTGCTGGATTGAGTATTTGTTTTAAGTGTTGAGGCCTTAAACCGATGAAACCTCCTGCTGAGCCCTGTGGAAATGACCTAGCAGCTTTATACACATCAGCATCCTGTAAGGTTAGATGTTCTTCACCTGCTGCAATGTCAGGGAGGTCAATGTTGGTACTGGGAGCCCTGGGTGGATGTTTGTCCTTCAGAGCTTGCGCCGTGCTGACGTCCTTGGGAGTGATGGTACCCTCACTGGTTATAAGCCTCAGAGCTCCAATAGTATTACCCTCTTCTATTTTTTTGCTAATTTGGGCTCTGATTTTTGAGGCGTCGGAGAGGTTGTCATCCCTTGGGAATGCATTTATTGCCCTAATAACATGTGTTGCTAGTGACTTGTCCCTCCTTGGTGGGACAGCCAAACATGCATTGCCAAAAAGCAGCAAGTTGTGCCAGGATCTGTTGTTTGAAGGAGCATCGTTGACTTTCTTCAGGTCAGTGAATTTGCTAGCAGCTTGAGGGCGAGCTGCTTTGGGGGTGTGTGTCAGAGTCCTGGTGGATGATAATTTGATTGCAGATTTGAGGTCCACTGTAGAGGTGAAGTCACGGTAGCTGTCAGCCCTGTCTGCTGGGGGAGGCTGTTGGTTGTTCTCATTTGGAGCTATCCTGGAGCTCAGACTTCCATTGTGGGCACGGATGTTGCCAGTTGTGGGACTGAGTGCACATTCTCTGTAGCACACCCGGCAGGTGCCTCGTGAACGACAGCTTTGGCTCTGTCGTGAAGGTTCCTGGGAACCCGCGACTACTTGTGACATTGCTGATATCGTGGGGGTGGGAGGGCGCAAGCTGTGGGTTGACGGGTGAAGGACAGTATGAATGCATGGGGGATGAGGGTGGGGGAGTAGCGGGCGGTGGAACTTGTAATTGGTGGGGCACTAAACGGCTACACCCTTGGTCAGGAAGTCAGTGGCCCTAGGCTGGGATGAGGGGAGGGGATCAGGGATGGGGGGGGAGGGAGTGGCCCTGTGTGTTCGCTCAAGATGCACATCACTGACTAACTTTTGCTAATTGTTATACACTTATTGTTCCATTTAGATAAAACTCTCGCCATTTGGCACACTAATCACCATGCTCACACTATTAACCGAGGTGTTCTTCTGTTCACCATCCAATGACGGTGTCGTGAGCGGCCGCTTCCTCCCCAAACCCACGATCCCGGCCGGACACAGATGTAAACAAAACCTCCTCCACACCTCCACTGGCAGGATCCCCTCACCACCGCTACTCCCCAAATCCCGACATGCACACTGCACTTCACTGATACAGAAGCAACGGTCTGATGCAGGGGATTGTCACAACTCTGTGATCTCCGGTGGATACTCACGATGATGTCTGCCGAAACTGGCCCGCGTAAACCATGTTGGTTCTTGGTTTACACACAGAATGTCATACACAAATATATATATATATATATATATATATATATATATATATATATATATATATAATATATATATATATATATATATATATATAATATATATATATATATATATATATAATATATATATATATATATATATATTATATATATATATATATATATATATATATATATATATATATATATATATATATATATATATATATATATAATATATATATATATATATATATATATATATATATATATATATATATATATATATATATATATATATAGTGCCGAATAGGTAAAATGGGCAAGAACTCATTAAAATTAAGTTCTTTCTAAAATTTTCTCTTATACTTTTAAATATATAATATTGTTTCACTTATGTTAATGTAAAAATTAATAATTTTGTACCGAAAGAATCTTAAAAAACTTACCTAACCTTATTATAACAAGCGCAATTTAACTTAGCCTAATCCAACTAAATATATTTTAGATAAGTTTACAATAATTTAATAATAAACGAACAAAATGAAATATGCTTTTTTCGTTAGGTTCAGAATGACTTTTGCGAAATTATTTCATACACAAATTTTCGCTTGTCTTATATGGCAAGAAGAGCGTTGCTACTTAAGCCAAAATTGCAAGTTTAACATTATATATATATATATATATATATATATATATATATATATATATATATATATATATATATATGTGTGTGTGTGTCGTGCCGAATATGTAAAACTGGTCAATTAGCAAGAACTCATTTAAAATTAAGTCATTTCTAAAATTTTCTCTTGTACGTTTAAAGATATATTTTTTTCATTAATGTTGATGTAAAGATTTATAATTTTGCACCAAAAGGAACTTAGAAAACTTACCTAACCTTATTATAACAAGCGCAATTTATTTTAGCTTAACCCAACTAAATATATTTTAGATTTATTTACAATAATTTAATACTAAACAAACACAGTGAAATATATTTTTTTTCGTTAGATTCAGAATGATTTTGGCGAAATTATTGCATACACAAATTTTCACTTGTCCTATATGGCAAGATGAGCGTTGCTATTTAAGCCAAGATCGCAAGTTCTGCCTATTCGGCACGACATATATATATATATATATATATATATATATATATATATATATATATATATATATATATATATATATATATATATATATATACATATAATCAATAACAACACTGCGACTAGCCAAGGATTCAAACTCATGATATGTTGGCCCGCCTCATGGTGAGCGAAAATCACATGACGCTCTAACCCAGAGGATCAACAAATCCTCAAGAACCAGCACCCAGCCAAGCTAGGTGTGTTACCCTTGGTCCGAGGACATACGGTGGTGTGGGTGCCTCTGAGCTAATTTCATTCTATATCACCGTATGTCCTCGGACCAAAGGCAACACACCTAGCTTAGCTGGGTGCTTGGTTCTTGAGGATTTGGTGGCCCTGTGTAAGGTTTGCCTACACCAATAATGTTTCTTTCTGTCATGTTAGAGATCACAGTCTTCCCATTAACTGGTCCGCAGACGCCATCTTGTTGAATCATCACATGTTCACAAGTTTCCTAATATGAATCTTAGTCCTGGCTTTGTTTTTGTAGATGCCTTCCTTTCTCACTATATATTCAAATGCTCCAGACTTTGGAAATTGATCTTTGTCTCCTCCTCTCCTTACCTCTTCTCTTTTCCAATATTTTCTTCGCCTTTCCTGTCTTCTGCCTAGGTGGGTTCTTTCCTATGTATTTTTACCCCCTTATATTTTTTTTTGTCCCACCTTCGTGGGACATTTGTTCTCTTGCAATGTTCTTAGACTTCCTCCACTTCTACCACTACTACTATAACTACTACTACTATTCATTTGCTTCTCTTTACTCTTTGACTCTTGAGCCACTCCCCCTACCCACTACTACTACTACTACTGCTATTACTACTTCCACTACCTCTTCCACTATCACCACTTTCTTCTATTTTCTACCTCTCTTCCGTCCCTGCCATTCTCACGAATAAATACCTTCGTGTGTTAGTGTGCGTCTAGTTAATGTTCCAAGTCAGACTCAAACGTCAACATAAGTATTTTTCTATGTGCGAGTTGTGTATCACCGTCATCATTACTTCAGGTGTTTTCAAATCAAAAGGAAATGCAAAGGCTGAAACATGATTGAGAAGTTGTGATGAAATCCTAAGTAAAAATTATGTTTATAGGAGTACACACACAATGTACATTATTATGTCAGCGTACACACGCATTGTATGTCACGGTACACACAGCAATGTACATTATGATGTCAGGATACACACACAATATTATATCAAGGTTACAAATACAATGTACATTATGCCAGGGTAGACACACAATGTACATTATGTCAGGGTACACACACAATGTACATTATGATGTCAAGGTACACACACATACATACACGCGTGACGCACACATAAGATGAGGTATGATAAAGCTCACGGAGCAGGGAGAGTTACCTAGTAGCGACCAGTGAAGAGGAGGGGTCAGGAGCTGTGAATCGACCCCTGCAACCACAACTTGGTGGGTACAACTAGGTAAGTACATACATACACACAGGGCAAATGCCTGAAATGTAGAAGACAGCAAACGTGGTCCCAATTCAGTCAGGCAGCACTAACCTACAGACCAGTGTCGGTGACATGTATAGTATGCAAAGCCATAGAGGAGGTTATCAGAAGTGTTGGAACACATACAAAGAAATGGGCTCATACATGACAACCAGCAAGGTTTCAGGGAAGGGAAATCCTGCATCATAAACATACTTGCGTTCTACGATAAGGTAACAGAAGACAGAAAAGAGAGGGATGGATAGACTGCATCTTCTTGAACTTTAAGAAGGATTTCGATACAGCACCACGTAAGAGATTAGTGCAAAAGCTGGAGGAGCAGGAAGGAATAGCAAGGAAACTACTGCAATGGATCAGAGAATACCTGACAGGAAGGAAACGTGTGCTGGTACGTGAGATGTCAGAGTGGGTGCATGAGTCGAGTGGGGTTCCACAAGGGTCTGACCTTGGTCCGGTGCTGTTTCTAGTATATGTGAATGACATGCCAGAAGGGATAGATTCAGATGTCTTCTTGTTTGAAGACGATGTGAAGCTAATGAGAAGAATAGAAGTGGACGAGGATCAGGTAAGCCTACAAGGAGATCTGGACAGGCTACAAGCCTGTTCCGACAAATGGCTCCTGGAATTTAACCCCAGCAAGTGCAATGTCATGAAGTCTAGGGAAGGACAAAGAAAACCGCAGACGGAGTACAGTCTAGGAGGACAAAGGCTGCAAAACTCACTCACTGAAAAGAATCTTGGAGTGAGCATCATACCGAGAACATCTCTTGAAGTGCACATCAACCCAATAACTGCTACAGTATATGGGCGCCTGGCAAACCTAAGAAAAGCGTTTCGACACCTAAGTAAGGAGTCATTCACGACACTGTACAGCGCGTACGTTTAGCTCATATTGGAGTATGCAGCACCAGTACGTAACCCACACTTGTTCAAATACGCAAGAAATTACAGAAAGTGCAAAGGCTTGCAGAAAGACTAATCCCGGAGCTAAGGAGCAGGTCCTACGAGAAGTTAAGGGAAATCAACCTGATGAGAATGGAGGACGGGAGAGATAGAAGGGTCGTGATAACTACATTTAAAATACTTAGAGGAATTGACAAGGTGGATAGGGACAGAATGTTTCAGAGATGGAACACAACAAAAAGAGGTCACAGCTGGAAGCTGAAAACTCAGATGAGTCACAGGGATGTTAGGAAGTATTTCTTCAGTCACAGAGTTGTCAGGAAAGTGCAACAATCTGGAGAGTGATGTAGTGGAGGGAAGATCTATGCATAGCTTTAAGAAAAGATACGACAAATCTCATAGAGCAGGGAGTGTGTGGACCAAGTAACGACCATCGAAGAGGCGGGACCAGGAGCTGTGACTCAACCCCTGCAACCACAACTAGGTGAGCACTGTAGATTGTGAGGTCAAAGTACATTCACAATATACTTTATGATGTCAAGATTCACACAATGTATTCGTTGAGATTAAACTACACACACAGTGTACATGGCCAAATCAAGGTGTACATACAGTATACATGGCCAAGTCAAGGTGCACACAATGGTCGCAGTAGGAAAAGGTACACACGCACTGCAAATGGTCGTGACAAAGTACTGTCACCCTTTCAATGTAACCAAACCATATACACTATCAGGTCAAGGTATACACACCATGTGTAAGGTATGGTCAAGACATACACCATGTACATAATCAGGTGAGGATACACAATGTACACTGTAAGCTTAATATACGCACACTATGTACACGATCACGTGTGGGACAGTTTTCCAAGACCTGACCGCATATAATTTTGCGTACAGTGATGCAATGTCAAGATTTCGTTGCTTATTATTTAATAACAAAAAAAGGCACAATACCGTGACCGGAACGATACACAAATAACCCGCACATAGAAGAGCTTACGACGACTTTTCGGCCGACTTGGATCATTTACAAAGTCACAGTGTGACTTTGTAAATAGTCCAAGTCGGACCGAAACGTCGTCGTAAGCTCCTCTCTCCTATGTGCGGGTTATTTATTATTTAATGTTATGATGAATGATTGTAGCATCTATACACACTCTCCTGCCTTTGTCCTCTGTGAGTCTAGCTTATGATTCTTGCAACATAATACAACATTCATTGCAACAGTTGACATTGTTGACTAACAGAAGTTAAGGTGTTTATAGAGGCAAAGATCATAAGAACATAAGAATGAAGAAACACTGCAGAAGGCTTACTGGCCCATACAAGGACGTTTTATCTTTGCATCACTCTCTGTCCGGACTATCTGTAAATTTTTGTCTCGACTCTGTTAGCAAAGACGTGGACATTCCTTTAATATATGATGAAACTTGCAAAACTGTAACTTATCTGAGATATAGGCTTCTTATACGACTCATCCACTCAACACTCTCTGTATCTCCCCTTTAGTATGGTTCTCTTGGTGCCTCTCCTTCACCCTCCCTCAGCACTTTCTACTTTTGCATGTAGTCTCTTCCTGTCATGTATTGTTTCAGCACTCACACACACACGCTGTTTCACTCTTGTTTTTTTCTGTTTTTCTCACTCTCATTCTCCCTCTCTGCTTCTGTGGGCCAGTTCTCTTTCCAATGTACAAAAATGCTATCAAGGAGGGATATTGTCTAAGGCAGTAAGAGTTGCAGATGACTGCAAATTGTAGTAAGTCAGAGTGATCTGGAGAGGCAGCCGCTGTGCTCGAAGTGATCTGGAGAGGCAGCCGCTGTGCTCGAAGTGATCTGGAGAGGCAGCCGTTGTGCTCGAAGTGATCTGGAGAGGCAGCCGTTGTGCTCGAAGTGATCTGGAGAGGCAGCCGCTGTGCTCGAAGTGATCTGGAGAGGCAGCCGTTGTGCTCGAAGTGATCTGGAGAGGCAGCTGCTGTGCTCGAAGTGATCTGGAGAGGCAGCTGCTGTGCTCGAAGTGATCTGGAGAGGCAGCTGCTGTGCTCGAAATCGTGCAAGATAAGTTTCAACACAGATAAGTGTAACGCATTTTAAAAATAGCAATCTCAAACGTGAAAACAAAATGTTTGTCAAGAAACTATTAGACACTAGAGAAGCAAACGGCCTGGAAAGCACAAAGCAACGACTTTCTGAGAACAGCTAGGCTTCCACAGTGCTAGGCTTACACAGTGCTAGGCTTGCACAATGCTAGGCTTACACAATACTAGGCTTACACAACGCTAGGATTCATAGCTTGAAACTTGGAACTCAAAACTCCAGACACCATACTGACTCTCATTACTACATATGTTGGACTGAATCTAGAAAGTGAGGTCCGGTTTTGAGCTCCAAGTTGCACGAAAGACATAGATGTAGTGGAAGGAGTATCGAGAAGACCCACCAGACTCGTACCATCATTCAAAAGCAAACTTTATGAAAAATGCCATAAACGACTCAATCTTTTTTTCCATTAGGACATAGAGACAGAAATCTTTTTCAAACCCTTAAAATATTAAATGACTTGGATACACTCAGTCATGAAGAACTTAGTGAGACAATAGAATTAAACTGCGACGCAGAAGATGCAACGCAACACATGCAAAGATTCGTTATTTCGTAAACAGAATTACATCAGTACGAAATAATCTAATATTGTTATGGTGGAGACAAAGTGATCAAGAAACAACTGGACCACCACTTTGCTAGTATAACAACTGGACCGCCACTTTGCTAGTATAACAACTGTTCCACCACTTTGCTAGTATAACAACTGCACCACCACTTTGCTAGTATAAGAACTGCACCACCACTTTGCTAGTATAACAACTGCACCACCACTTTGCTAGTATAACAACTGGACCACCACTTTGCTAGTATAACAACTGCACCACCACTTTGCTAGTATAACAACTGCACCACCACTTTGCTAGTATAACAACTGCACCACCACTTTGCTAGTATAACAACTGCACCACCACTTTGCTAGTATAACAACTGCACCACCACTTTGCTAGTATAACAACTGCACCACCACTTTGCTAGTATAACAACTGCACCACCACTTTGCTAGTATAACAACTGCACCACCACTTTGCTAGTATAACAACTGCACCACCACTTTGCTAGTATAACAACTGCACCACCACTTTGCTAGTATAACAACTGCACCACCACTTTGCTAGTATAACAACTGCACCACCACTTTGCTAGTATAACAACTGCACCACCACTTTGCTAGTATAACAACTAAATATATTCTATGTGTTGGTTTTGTGTCTCCATGCGGGTTTCTACCTCCATGTGGGTTTCTGTCTCAATGTGGGTTTCTACCTTCATGTGGGTTTCTACCTTCATGTGGGCTTCTGTCTCCATGTGGGTTTCTACCTTCATGAGGGTTTTTACCTCCATGTGGGTTTCTATCTCCATGTGGGTTTGTCTCCATGTGGGTTTCTGCCTTCATGAGGGTTTCTACCTCCATGTGGATTTCTACTTCCATGTGGGTTTCTACCAGCATGTGGGTTTCTATCTCCATGAGGGTTTCTGTCTCCATATGGGTTTCTACCTCCATTTGAGTTTCTACCTTCATGAGGGTTTCTACCTCCATGTGGGTTTCTACCTCTATGTGGGTTTCTACCTCCGTGTGGGTTTCTACCTCCATGTGGGTTTCTACCTCCGTGTGGGTTTCTACTTCCATGTGGGTTTCTACCTCCATGTGGGTTTCCACTTCCATGTGGGTTTCTACCTCCATGTGGGTTTCTACTTCCATGTGAGTTTCTACCTCCATGTGGGTTTCTGTCCCCATGTCGATTTCTACCTTCATGAGGGTTTCTACCTCCATATGGGTTTCTACCTACATGTGGGTTTCTACGTACATGTGGGTTTCTACCTCCATGTGTGTGAGGGAAAAGTTCAGTAGATAGGAGTAGCGAGGGAGTATATAGTAACAATAGTTTCATTGCCGGCTACTTGTTAAGGTAGGGTAAGTCCAGCTCCCGCTATTCCCGCCTTTTCTCTCCCACCCCTAAAGTGATAGTTTGATTGCCGGCTGCTTGTTA
This sequence comes from Cherax quadricarinatus, assembly GCF_038502225.1. Taxonomy (NCBI): domain Eukaryota; kingdom Metazoa; phylum Arthropoda; class Malacostraca; order Decapoda; family Parastacidae; genus Cherax; species Cherax quadricarinatus. Next base: position 33,392,299 of record NC_091321.1, on the reverse strand, counting down.
ACGTAGGGTCAGTCTAGCTCCCACTATCCCTTCCCCTCCCTCTTCCCACCCCCCCAAAAGGTGACTTGTGGGGCTCTGGTCAAACAGTAAATCACTCGACTCACAGCTCCCAACACTACTGTAAGTACATGCCTGCCTTGTATTCTAGTGAATTTATTGGTTGAAAGCTTCACTTTTGACCAATAATAAACTTAGTCTTTTCAGCCTTGCTCTAAGTTGATTGTTGTAATAATCACCACGTCTTTTAGGTATTGTACTTATCATGGAGAGTGATTATTTAAGCAGTGGGTAACCTGTCTATCTTTTCAGCTTGGATGACAGAGAGGGTCACCTGTCAATCAACGAGAAGAACTGATGGAGACGGACTAACGTCCTGGAGACGTCCCAATTTTGATTTAATTACCTGTGCACCTGTATGAAATTGCAGGACTTAACCCCACATCATTGCAGCGGTAAAGAACCTGCTTTCCTGTCATCGGGATATAATATTCATGGCTATACTGTGAAGAACTAGCCAGCGGGTCATAACCAACACCTGCCACCCCCCCTCATCATCAGCAACGGCTACGATTTCAACAACAGTGTCACCAACACCAGACACCCCTATATATATTAGCGTTGAATTCAGTTATTTATATTTTTCATTTTTCATTTTCTTTAATATAGCATTAATATTTCATATTTAAGTGTTTTATATTTTATATTTTCTGTATAATAAAGTGTTTATGTTTGTCTGTTATTTCTTTTTCTATTCATTAATTTTCCTGAGGAGGAGCCAGCCTGAGTAATACTGTCTGAAGTTGTTACAGGGCTGAGTAAGCCTTCACAAGTGGCAACCTTGCCAGGATCAACTCGACTGAATGAAGATTCAACTCCATCTCGAATCTACCATTGGAACTTCAACGCCACATACCACAGACGGTTACCACCAGCCATGAGTAATCATTCTCTATGGTAGGACTACAGTACAGGTATTTAAAAGATTTGGTGATTGTTATAGTCTCAATTTATTGTAAGTCAAGTCAGGCAGGATATAATATTTAATTCTACCACCTTTTGGAGCTTGCAACGCTTTGGAGGATTAGACTCTAGGGACCTGAGATTTTCCAGTGACAATTTGTTTCATTGAGCTCTTTATTATATCAAGGGAACTGCCATAGGACACTCTTGATTTGTTGGTGAGAAGATTGGATGGTCAAATGACCCCATTCTACTTACTGTTTGCTCGGAGCCGGCATAGAACCCTTCGTTTTAATTAATACATATTGTTTAATTGAAGCAGGGATCGAGCCCTCTGGTTTATTTACAGTTTGAGCGGAGCAGGAATTGAACCCTCCGTTTTCTTTAATACCCGTTTCATTTCCCCTGATAGTTTAAGTTATTCTTGCAAGCATGGAGGAATACCAGTTTTGGATGAACGCTGGAAGTTAGGAATAACAGGGAAAAATTTAGAATCTTTCATTAGTGTTAAGATCCAGGAAAGACTTGAAAGAGAGAGAATTGAGAGAGAAGAAAGACAGCTAGAAAGGGAAAGAGAAGAGAATAAGGAGAGAGATAGAATCGAAAGAGAAGTGAAAAAGGAGAGAGAGAGAATTGAGAGAGAAATCCGAGAAAGACAGAGAGCGAGAAGACCAAAAAGAGCGTGATAGACTTGATCGTGAGGAAAGAGCTAGAGAACGTGAAGAACAAGCTAAGATACGTGAGGAACAGGTTAAATTAAGAGAACTTGAGGAAAGAGCAAAGGATAGAGAAGTTGAGGAAAAAGCTAGAGAACATGAGTTAATAGAGAGAGAAAAGGATCGCGAGCTTGAAAAATCTCGCCTTGAATTAGAGAATAAAAAGTTAACTTTTACACAACAACAATTAGACGAAGGAGTAATGGAACAACGTGCAGTCAGTGCACATATTCCAACACCTAATTTACCTCCCTTCACAGAGGGGGAAGACATAACTTCATACATTATCAGGTTTGAAAATACCGCTACCCTCTGTGAATGGCCTAGTGACACCTGGGCTACCAGGTTAGGAATGTTATTTTCTGGTACCGCTTTGAATATCTATGCAACTTTGTCACAGGATATTATATGTAATTATAACTTACTGAAGAAGGCAATCCTTAAAGCATACCAAAAAACCACTAATTCTTACAGGAAAGATTTCAGGTATGCCACCTTACAGCCGGGCCAGAACTTTCAGCAGTTACAGGTAACACTCTTTCGTTTGTTCGACTTTTGGATAGAGTGTTCAGGAATTGATCACAGTTATGAATCTCTTAGAGACTTCATGGTTGCTGACCAGTTCCTGACAGCTCTTCCTCACCAGATACGAACATTCATTAGAGAACATGACCTGATTAAAGCTGAGGAAGTTGCTGAGGCTGCTGACCTGTATGCTGAGGCTCACAATTCCTATAAAGACCTAAAGGGATCGAACCCTAAGGGCAAGGGTTCATCAGACCTTAAGAAATCAAAGCCTCTAGTAGAAAGTAAAATGACTTCTTTTATTCCTGTTTGTCATTTGTGTGGTGTTAAGGGACATAAACGTCCAGATTGTCCTTCTAAGAAGGTCCAAAAAGTTGGAAGATGTTTTAAAGACTGTAATGACCAAGCACCCTTCTGTTCAGGAACAGTTAATGGACTTAATGTATCTACCATTTTACGAGACACTGGATGCACATGTGTAGTCATTTCTGATAAGCTGTTCCCTAACCTTAAAGAAACTCATTCCTCTGCTATACTTTCAGACTACTTGGGTTGTACGGACACTTTTCCTACCATCCGTTGTTACATTAGGTCTAAATGGTTCACAGGTTGGTCTGAAGCCGTACTAGCTCCCATCACTTCTTGCTCCGTACTAATAGGTAATGTAAAAGGTGCCATTCTTCCTTCTGAGGGTGACCTTTCATCACCAAAGATGGATATAAGTGTTTCAGATCCTCATCCTGTAGAGTCAGAGAAGCCCCTCGAAAGTTCAGATGAGACAATGTCTCGCGATATTCATGTGGGATTAAAAACCAGTGATGCTACTCTCGAAAGCGAGGAAGTAGGATCACCGGTTCACTTGTTAGATGAAAGTGAAGAAATCACCTCCGATACTATAAATGTCTTGACTAGGGCTCAGACCAAAGCCCAGGCTTCTCCTACTATCCTTCCTTTGATTTTCCCTGACTTCAAGCCTTTAGATGTATCGAAGGACTCCTTTGTCAATTTACAACGTAATTGCCCTTCTCTTCAGAATTGCCATAATGCCGCTAAACAAAATCAAGTTATCCAAAGGAAAAACTTTTCATATAAATTTGAATATATAAAAGGTATCTTGTACAAGTCGGTATTCAAATTAAATTCAGATGAGATAGACTATCCCATCTTAGTTGTTCCAAGTCAATGCAGAGAGACTGTTCTTAAAATGGCTCATGACCTGCCAGTGGCCGGACATTTCTCGCATCGTAAAATCTTAAATAAAATTAGGGAAACCTATTTTTGGCCAGAAATGTCCTCAGATGTCACTACCTATTGTAGATCGTGTAAAGTTTGCCAACTGTCATCCCCCCGAGGTACCATGCGAGTACCTATGGTCAAAATGCCTATCTTTACGGTACCGTTTGAAAGAGTAGCTATTGACATCGTTGGTCCTTTATCTCCACTTTCATCTGGGGGACATAGATATATATTAACATTAGTTGATTATGCTTCGAGTTTCCCTGAAGCCGTTCCCCTAAAGACCATAACTACTACAGAGGTGGCTGAAGCCCTTTTGTCCATCTTCTCCAGAGTGGGCATCCCTAGAGAAATTTTGTCTCTCCGTGGGACACAATTCACATCTGACTTAATGCAACATCTCTACCAACTTCTGGGAGTGAAGCCTCTCTTCACCACACCCTATCATCCCAGCTGTAATGGGATGATTGAGCGCCAGCATTCGATTCTCAAGTCCATTTTAAGGAAACTTTGCTCCCTTAAACCTAAGGAGTGGCATCGTTACCTACCCTGTGCTTTGTTTGCCATGAGGGAAGTTCCCAGTGACTCTTTGGGGTTTTCACCTTTTGAACTTCTCTATGGTAGACAGGCCAGAGGCCCATTGTCCATCCTTCATGACTTATGGACTAATGAGAAGGTAAATGCTGAGGTTCAGTCTTCTTACCAGTTTCTCCTTGACCTTAGATCCAAACTTGAGGAGACCTCTGACATAGTTTCGAAAAACCTAAGCTTGTCAATGGACCAGTACAAAACCTATTTTGACTCCAAAAGTCAGAGGAGAAGTTTTAAAGTAGGGGATGAAGTTCTTGTACTTTTGCCTATCAAGTCAAATAAATTATTAGTAGCATGGAAAGGTCCATATAAAGTATTAAAAATTTGTGGGAAAGTTGATTACCTCATAGAAGTCAAGGGGAAACCTAAGCTTTATCATATCAACATCCTTAAGAAATATTACCGAAGAAATTCGGTTAACTGCCTTAATAACTTTGACTTAGTTTTTCCACACGAACTTGATAAGACAACTGAAGAATGTAAAGTGTGCGTAATTGACACCTCTAACTTAGACTATGATGAAGAACTACATGACTTGGTGACTCTTGACCACTCGGACGCAACCAACATTAATATTAATGAATCTCTGGATGACCATAAGAGACATGAACTACTTCAATGTGTGAGTAACTTTTCAGACGTCTTTACTGATATTCCAGGTGTTACCTCCACGGTAGTCCATAAGATTGACTTAGTGACTGACAGTCCTATCAAACGGAAATTATACCCAGTTCCAGTTCACCTTAGGGATGCATTTGACCAAGAGGTAGACAAATTATTAAAACTAAAGATCATTGAACCTTCAGTATCTGCATATTGCTCACCAGTAGTCATGGTTAAGAAGGAGGATAATTCACATAGACTTGTTATTGACTTCAGAGGCCTTAATGCTATAACTCGGTGGGATGCTGAACCTATGCCCTTGATAGATAGCGATCTACACAAATTTTATGACGCTTCCTTCTTTTCAGAGATTGATATTGCGCAGGCATATCATCAAGTAATGTTAGATCCTTCTTCTAAGCAGTACACCACTTTTCCTACACACCAAGGACTGAGGCAATATAGAACTATGCCCTTCGGTTTGGTAACTGCCTGTGCTACCTACGTGAGACTGATGAGAAAGGTCTTGGGTAATATGCCAAATGTTTCAGTTTATTTTGATAACATTTACGTAATGACATCCACGTGGGGCGAACATATCCAAACATTAACATCAGTTTTGCGTAGGTTACGCTCACATGGCCTCACTGCCAAGCCGAAGAAATGCTTCCTTGGGTATAACAAGATTAGATATCTTGGACTGATACTTTCTAATAACTCTCTGCAGCCTCTTCCCAGTAAGATCAAAGCTTTATTAGAATTTAAATTCCCCAAAACCAAGAAGCTCATGCGTAGCTTTCTTGGTTCTGTAAATTTTTATGCACGGTTTATCCCGAACCTTATTGATCTCACAGGCATCTTATCTGACTTCCTTAAAAAGTCTGTGAAGGAACCTCTTGAACTTTCCGACGTAGCTCGGGAAAAGTTTAACGAGATTAAAAGTATCTTTTCGAAAGACCCTATACTTAAGATTCCAGATATTAATAAAACATTTTGTTTGAGAACTGATGCCTTCAATACTGGCTTAGGTGCAGTGTTACTACAATACCATGATGGTATTCCCTTCCCTGTATGCTTCCTAAGCCGGAAACTCCTTCCCGCAGAAACGAGATACTCCACCATAGAAAAGGAATGTTTGGCTCTTGTGTGGGGTATCTCCAAACTTAAATTTTATTTGCTGGGAAAAGAATTCATTTTAGAAACGGACCACAAACCTTTGATATACCTAGAAACTTTTAAGGGAACCAACAGTCGCCTCTTGAGGTGGACATTGGCACTCCAGGCTTTTAAGTTCCATACTGTGTATATCAATGGTTCATCCAATTATTTCTCTGACTGGTTAAGTCGTGACAGTCAGTAGAAGATTTCTTGCCTTACGCGACTTCCATATGTTAGAACTTTTTCCTCGCCTATTCTTCTTATACTCCTTTACTATAAGTCTTGGTATGGGGGAGTGTGAGGGAAAAGTTCAGTAGATAGGAGTAGCGAGGGAGTATATAGTAACAATAGTTTCATTGCCGGCTACTTGTTAAGGTAGGGTAAGTCCAGCTCCCGCTATTCTCACCTTTTCTCTCCCACCCCTAAAGTGATAGTTTGATTGCCGGCTGCTTGTTAACGTAGGGTCAGTCTAGCTCCCACTATCCCTTCCCCTCCCTCTTCCCCCCCCCCCGAAAGGTGACGTGTGGGGCTCTGGTCAAACAGTAAATCACTCGACTCACAGCTCCCAACACTACTGTAAGTACATGCCTGCCTTGTATTCTAGTGGATTTATTGGTTGAAAGCTTCACTTTTGACCAATAATAAACTTAGTCTTTTCAGCCTTGCTCTAAGTTGACTGTTGTAATAATCACCACATCTTTTAGGTATTGTACTTATCATGGAGAGTGATTATTTAAGCACTGGGTAACCTGTCTATCTTTTCAGCTTGGACGACAGAGAGGGTCACCTGTCAATCAGCGAGAAGAACTGATGGAGACGGACTAACGTCCTGGAGACGTCCCATTTTGGATTTAATTACCTGTGCACCTGTATGAAATTGCAGGATGTAACCCCACATCATTGCAGCGGTTAAGAACCTGCTTTCCTGTCATCGGGATATAATACTCACGGCTATACTGTGAAGAACTAGCCAGCGGGTCGTAACCAACACCTGCCACCCCCCCCATCATCAGCAACGGCTACGATTTCAACAACAGTGTCACCAACACCAGACACCACTATATATATATTAGCGTTTAATTCAGTTATTTATATTTTTCATTTTTCATTTTCTTTAATGTAGGATTAATATTTCATATTTGCAGCGCTGTATAGGCCTTGTGGCTTAGCGCTTCTTTTTGATTATAATAATAATATTTCATATTTAAGTGTTTTATATTTTCTGTATAATAAAGTGTTTATGTTTGTCTGTTATTATTTCTTTTTATATTCATTAATTTTCCTGAGGAGGAGCCAGCCTGAGTAATACTGTCTGAAGTTATTACAGGGCTGAGTAAGCCTTCACAATGTGGGTTTCTACCCCATGTGGGTTTCTACCTATATGTGGGTTTCTACCTACATGTGGGTTTCTACCTCCATGTGGGTTTCTACCCCATGTGGGTTTCTACCTCCATGTGGGTTTCTACCTCCATGTGGGTTTCTACCTCCATGTGTGTTTCTACCTCCATGTGGGTTTCTACCTCCATGTGGGTTTCTACCTCCATGTGGGTTTCTACCTCCATGTGGGTTTCTATCTCCATGTGGGTTTCTACCTCCATGTGGGTTTCTACCCCCATGTGGATTTCTACCTTCATGAGGGTTTCTACCTCCATGTGGGTTTCTACCTCCATGTGGGTTTCTACCTCCATGTGGGTTTCTACCTCCATGTGGGTTTCTACCTCCATGTGGGTTTCTACCTCCATGTGGGTTTCTACCCCCATGTGGATTTCTACCTTCATGAGGGTTTCTACCTACATGTGGGTTTCTACCTCCATGTGGGTTTCTACCTCCATGTGGGTTTCTACCTCCATGTGGGTTTCTACCTCCATGTGGGTTTCTACCTCCATGTTTGTTTCTACCTCCATGTGGGTTTCTACCTCCATGTGGGTTTCTACCTCCATGTGGGTTTCTACCTCCATGTGGGTTTCTACCCCCATGTGAATTTCTACCTTCATGAGGGTTTCTACCTCCATGTGGGTTTCTACCTCCATGTGGGTTTCTACCTCCATGTGGGTTTCTACCTCCATGTGGGTTTCTACCTCCATGTGGGTTTCTACCCCCATGTGGATTTCTACCTTCATGAGGGTTTCTACCTCCATGTGGGTTTCTACCTCCATGTGGGTTTCTACCTCCATGTGGGTTTCTACCTCCATGTGGGTTTCTACCTCCATGTGGGTTTCTACCTCCATGTGGGTTTCTGTCTCTCATAGACAAGTGTTTAAAACATTCTTTTGTTAAGTCATATAATCAAATTTATTTATTAATGAAAAATAAATCCCACCAAAAATAGGTGTAACCCTCAAACCCAAAACACTGACACACTCATCAACACACATTGACACACTCATCAACACTGATGAAACACACACACACAGTGACACACTCATCAACACAAAATCAACATCCAAGAAACACATCAACACCCAAGAAACACACATCAACACCCAAGAAACACACATCATCAACACCCAAGAAACACACATCATTAACACCCAAGAAACACACATCATTAACACCCAAGAAACACACATCAACACCCAAGAAACACACATCATCAACACCCAAGAAACACATCAACACCCAAGAAACACACATCAACACCCAAGAAACACACATCATCAACACCCAAGAAACACATCATCAACACCCAAGAAACGCATCATCAACACCCAAGAAACACACATCATTAACACCCAAAAACACACATCATCAACACCCATGAAACACATCAACACCCATGAAACACATCATCAACACCCAAGAAACACACATCATTAACACCCAAGAAACACATATCAACACCCAAGAAACACACATCAACACCCAAGAAACACACATCAACACCCAAGAAACACACATCAACAACCAAGAAACACACATCAACACCCAAGAAACACACATCAACACCCAAGAAACACACATCATCAACACCCAAGAAACACACATCAACACCCAAGAAACACATCATCAACACCCAAGAAACACATCAACACCCAAGAAACACATCAACACCTAAGAAACACATCATCAACACCCAAGAAACACATCATCAACACCCAAGAAACATACATCAACACCAAAGAAACACATCAACACCCAAGAAACACATCATCAACACCCAAGAAACACAACAACACCCAAGAAACACATCATCAACACCCAAGAAACACATCATCAACACCCAAGAAACACATCAACAACACCCAAGAAACACATCATCAACACCCAAGAAACACACATCAACACCCAGGAAACACATCATCAACACCCAAGAAACACATCATCAACACCCAAGAAACACATCAACACCCAAGAAACACATCATCAACACCCAAGAAACACATCATCAACACCCAAGAAACACATCAACACCCAAGAAACACATCATCAACACCCAAGAAACACATCATCAACACCCAAGAAACACATCATCAACCCCCAAGAAACACATCTTCAACTCCCAAGAAACACATCTTCAACTCCCAAGAAACACATCATCAACACCCAAGAAACACATCATCAACACTTAAGAAACACATCATCAACACCCAAGAAACACATCATTAGCACCCAAGAAACACATCAACACCCAAGAAACACATCATTAACACCCAAGAAACACATCAACACCCAAGAAACACATCATTAACACCCAAGAAACACACATCAACAACACCCAAGAAACACATCATTAACACCCAAGAAACACACATCAACACCCAAGAAACACACATCAACACCCAAGAAACACATCATTAACACCCAAGAAACACACATCAACACCCAAGAAACACACATCATCAACACCCAAGAAACACACATCATTAACACCCAAGAAACACATCAACACCCAAGAAACACATCATTAACACCCAAGAAACACATCAACACCCAAGGAACACATCATTAACATCCAAGAAACATACAATCAACACCCAAGAAACACGCATCATCAACACCCAAGAAACACGCATCATTAACGCCCAAGAAACACACATCATCAACACCCAAGAAACACACATCATTAACACCCAAGAAACACACACCATTAACACCCAAGAAACACACATCATTAACACCCAAGAAACACACATCATCAACACCCAAGAAACGCACATCATTAACACCCAAGAAACACACATCAACACTCAAGAAACACACATCAACACCCAAGAAACATATAATCAACACCCAAGAAATATATCATTAACACCCAAGAAACACACATCATCAACACCCAAGAAACACATCATCAACACCCAAGAAACACACATCATCAACACCCAAGAAATACATCATCAACACCCAAGAAACACACATCATCAACACCCAAGAAACACACATCAATACCCAAGAAACACACATCATCTACACCCAAGAAACACACATCATCAACACCCAAGAAATACATCATCAACACCCAAGAAACACACATCATCAACACCCAAGAAACACACATCATCAATACCCAAGAAACACACATCAACACCCAAGAAACACTATCATTATGGTAATTATGCTGACGTGTGACGCACCAGAAGATTTATGTCTTCTAATGAGACATAAATATGGACATAAATATCTTACGAGTGATTCCTGGTGAGGGATGAGTACGAGATCCGTCACTCACCAGATGTTTACCAGGTGTTTACCAGGTGTTCACCAGATGTTTACCAGGTGTTCACCAGGTGTTCAACAGATGTTTACCAGGTGCTTACCAGATGTTTACCAGGTGTTCACCAGATGTTTACCAGGTGTTCACCAGATGTTTACCAGGTGTTCACCAAGTGTTTACCAGGTGCTTACCAGGTGTTTACCAGGTGTTCACCAGATGTTTACCAGGTGTTCACCAGATATTTACCAGGTGTTCACCAGATGTTTACCAGGTGTTTACCAGGTGTTCACCAGATGTTTACCAGGTGTTCACCAGATGTTTACCAGGTGTTCACAAAATGTTTACCAGATGTTTACCAGGTGTTTACCAGGTGTTCACCAGATGTTTACCAGGTGTTCACAAGATGTTTACCAGATGTTCACAAAATGTTTACCAGGTGTTCACCAGATGTTTACCAGGTGTTCACCAGATGTTTACCAGAAGTTTACCAGGTGTTCACCAGATGTTTACCAGGTGTTCACCATATGTTCACCAGGTGTTCACCAGGTGTTCCTAGAAATTCTGGTATAGTTATCTTCATGGGTTTTTGCATCAATTTTTGTTTAAGTGTTTATATAGGAGTATAAATGATTTTATTGGAATACCTGGAGGTTACCTGGAGGTTATTCCTGGGATCAACGCCCCCGCGGCCCGGTCCATGACCAGGCCTCCCGGTGGATCAGGGCCTGATCAACTAGGCTGTTACTGGTGGCCGCACGCAGTCCAACGTACGAGCCACAGCCCGGCTGATCCGGCACTGACTTTAGGTATTTGTCCAGCTCTCTCTTGAAGGCAGCCTGGGGTTTATTGGCAATTCCCCTAATGCTTGATGGGAAGCTGTTGAACAGTCTTGGGCCCCGGACACTTAGGGCGTTTTTCCTTAGTGTACCAATGGCGCCCCTTCTTTTAATTGGGGGCATTTTGCATTGCCTGCCCAGTCTTTTACTTTCGTAGGGAGTGATTTCTGTGTGCAGATTTGGGATCAATCTTTTCAGGATTTTCCAAGTGTAGATTATGATATATATCTCCCTCCTGCATTCCAACGAGTACAAGTCAAGTGCTTCCAAGCATTTCCAGTAGTTAAAGTGCTTGATAGAACTTATATGTGCAGTAAAGGATCTCTGTACACTCTCTAGATCTGCAATTGCACCTAGAGAGAACAAGTGATTTGAAAAGGATCATCATTGGCTTGGCATCTCTCGTTTTGAATGTTCTCATCCATCCTATCATTTTCTTTGCACTTGCGATCGTGGCACTGTTGTGATCCTTGAAAGTGAGATCCTCAGACATTACTACTACCAGGTCCCTTACATTATTTTTCCGCTCTTTTGTATGGCCGGAGTCTGTACTATACTCTGTTTTAGTTATCTCCTCCAGTGTTCCATAACGGAGTAGTTGGAATTTGTCCTCATTGAACATCATATTGTTTACCTTTGCCCACTGGTAAACTTTGTTTATATCTTGGAGGTTAACCGCGTTCTCAGCAGATGACAGCCTCATGCAGATCCTAGTATCATCCGCAAAGGATGATACGGTGCTGTGGTGTATATCTCTGTCTATGTCTGATATGAGGATGAGGAATAAGATGGGGGCGAGTCCTGTGCCTTGTGGAACAGAGCTGTTCACTATTGCAGTCTCCGATTTAACTCTTTTGACCACTACTCTTTGTGTTTGATTTGTTAGGAAGTTGAAGATCCATCTCCCCACTTTCCCAGTTATTCCTTTAGCACGTATTTTATGGGCTATTACGCCATGATCGCATTTGTCAAATGCTTTTGCAAAGTCTGTGTATATTACGTCTGCATTCTGATTTTCTTCCAGTGCATCCAAGGCCATATCCAGTAGTTGTTAGAGGCAGGAGCGACCTGCCCTGAACCCATGTTGCCCTGGATTATGAAGATTTTGGGAATCCAGATGATTTGCAATCCTGCTTCTTAGCACTCTTTCAAAGATTTTTATGTGGGACGTCAGAGCTATTGGTCTATAGTTCTTAGCTAATGCTTTGCTGCCACCTTTATGGAGTGGGGCTATGTCCGTTGTTTTAAGTGACTGTGGAATTTCACCAATGTCCAAGCTCCTCCTCCATAGTGTACTTAGGGCACGCGAGAGGGGTTTCTTGCAGTTCTTAATGAATACAGAGTTCCACGAGTCTGGGCCCGGGGCTGAGTGCATGGGCATGTTGTCAATGGCTTTTTCAAAATCTATCGGAGTTAGGGTAATGTCGGAAATCTGGCATACATTTATGGAGTTTTGAGGCTCATTCATGAAGAAATCATTTGTGTCGTCGATCCTCAGACTGATTAGTGGTTCACTAAACACAGAGTCGTACTGGGATTTCAATATTTCACTCATTTCCTTGTCATCTGTGTAAGTCCCATTCTGTCTGAGTAAGGGCCCGATACTAGATGTGGTATTTGCCTTGTTTTTGGCATATGAAAAGAAATATTTTGAATTTCTTCCAATTTCACTAATAGCTTTAAGCTCCTCCTGTCTCTCCTGGTTCCTGGAAGAGTCATTTAACTTGAGTTCGATAGTTTCCACTTCCCTGGTCAGCGCCTCCTTTCGTGTATCAGATATTCTAGCACTCCTGAGGAGCTCAGTGACTCTTCGTCGTCTTCTGTAGAGGGAGCGTCTTTCTCTCTCCAGTTTACTCCTGCTCTTCTTTCTTAAGGGAATATGCCTAGAACATGCTTCAGCTGCCAGGAAGTTGATCATTTCAAGGCACTGGTCTGGATCCATGTCATTTAAGATATCTTCCCAACATGTTTCATTTAGGACATGGTTTACCTGGTCCCAGTTGATGTTCTTGTTGTTGAAGTTGTATTTTGTGAAGACACCTTCACAGGTACATGCATTCTGCTGATCAGGACCCCTATGCATGTACGTCCGGACTTCGATTAGGCTGTGATCGGAATTAGTTGCTTTTGATATTCTTATGTCTCTTATCAGGTCCTCATTATTTGTAAAGATAGGGTCAAGTGGGTTTTCTAGTCTTGTTGGCTCCACTATCTGCTGGCTTAAGGTGTGTTTTTCGCAGAGACTTAGTAGCTTATGTGTGTGTGACCTTTCATCTGCACTACCTCCAGGGATTGTTTCATCTATAACATTATTTGCTACATTCTTCCATTTTGTATGCCTTAGGTTGAAATCACCAAGCAGTAAGATGTTTGGGGATGGAGCTGGAAGGTTTTCCAGACAGTAATCAATTTTCAGTAGCTGTTCCTTGAACTGTTGTGAGGTTGCATCTGGTGGCTTGTATACAACCACAATGACTAGGTTTTGGTTCTCTATCTTTATTGATAGAACTTCAACTACCTCATTTGTGGTGTTCAGCAACTCCGTGCAGATGAGGGACTCTTTGACATACAGGCCACCCCTCCCTTGTTGCCTCTTCATTCTGTCGCATCTAAAAAGGTTGTAACCACTTATCCATATTTCACTGTCAAAGTGATCTTTTGTGTGAGTCTCTGTGAAGGCTGCAAACATTGCATTAGACTCCTCTAGAAGTCCACTTATAAAAGGTAAGTAGTGTTGGACGAAATATATATATATATATATATATATATATATATATATATATATATATATATATATATATATATATATATATATGTCGTGCCGAATAAGCAGAACTTGCGATCTTGGCTTAAATAGCAACGCTCATCTTGCTATATAGGACAAGTGAAAATTTGTGTACGCAATAATTTCGCCAAAATCATTCTGAACCTAACGAAAAAAATATATTTCATTGTGTTTGTTTAGTATTAAATTATTGTAAACAAATCTAAAATATATTTAGTTGGGTTAGGCTAAAATAAATTGTTCTTGTTATAATAAGGTTAGGTAAGTTTTCTAAGTTGCTTTTGGTACAAAATTAAAAAAAATACATTAACATTAATGAGAAGAATATATCTTGAAACGTTTAAGAGAAAATTTTAGAAAGGACTTAATTTTAAATGAGTTCTTGCTAATTGGCCAGTTTTACATATTCGGCACGACACACACACACACACATTATATATATATATATATATATATATATATATATATATATATATATATATATATATATATATATATATATATATATATATACGTCGTGCCGAATAGGTAAAATTGGTCAATTAGCAAGAACTCATTTAAAATTAAGTCCTTTCTAAAATTTTCTCTTATACGTTTAGATATACTTTTTCGTTTATATTAATGTAAAAATTAATAATTTTGTACCAAAAGAACCTTAGAAAATTTATCTAACCTTATTATAACAAGCGCAAATTTACAATAATTTAATAAAAAAAAACACAATGAAATATATTTTTTTCGTTAGGTTCAGAATGATTTTTGAGAAATTATTGCATACACAAATTTTCGCTTGTCTTATTCGGCAAGAAGAGCGTTGCTATGTAAGCCAAATCCCAAGTTTTACCTATTCGGTACATGTATATATATATATATATATATATATATATATATATATATATATATATATATATAAATATATATATATATATATATATATATTTTATTTTTTTTTTTTTTATTATCACACCGGCCGATTCCCACCAAGGCAGGGTGGCCCGAAAAAGAAAAACTTTCACCATCATTCACTCCATCACTGTCTTGCCAGAAGGGTGCTTTACACTACAGTTTTTAAACTGCAACATTAACACCCCTCCTTCAGAGTGCAGGCACTGTACTTCCCATCTCCAGAACTCAAGTCCGGCCTGCCGGTTTCCCTGAATCCCTTCATAAATGTTACTTTGCTCACACTCCAACAGCACGTCAAGTATTAAAAACCATTTGTCTCCATTCACTCCTATCAGACACGCTCACGCATGCCTGCTGGAAGTCCAAGCCCCTCGCACACAAAACCTCCTTTACCCCCTCCCTCCAACCCTTCCTAGGCCGACCCCTACCCCGCCTTCCTTCCACTACAGACTGATACACTCTTGAAGTCATTCTGTTTCGCTCCATTCTCTCTACATGTCCGAACCACCTCAACAACCCTTCCTCAGCCCTCTGGACAACAGTTTTGGTAATCCCGCACCTCCTCCTAACTTCCAAACTACGAATTCTCTGCATTATATTCACACCACACATTGCCCTCAGACATGACATCTCCACTGCCTCCAGCCTTCTCCTCGCTGCAACATTCATCACCCACGCTTCACACCCATATAAGAGCGTTGGTAAAACTATACTCTCATACATTCCCCTCTTTGCCTCCAAGGACAAAGTTCTTTGTCTCCACAGACTCCTAAGTGCACCACTCACTCTTTTTCCCTCATCAATTCTATGATTCACCTCATCTTTCATAGACCCATCCGCTGACACGTCCACTCCCAAATATCTGAATACGTTCACCTCCTCCATACTCTCTCCCTCCAATCTGATATTCAATCTTTCATCACCTAATCTTTTTGTTATCCTCATAACCTTACTCTTTCCTGTATTCACCTTTAATTTTCTTCTTTTGCACACCCTACCAAATTCATCCACCAATCTCTGCAACTTCTCTTCAGAATCTCCCAAGAGCACAGTGTCATCAGCAAAGAGCAGCTGTGACAACTCCCACTTTGTGTGTGATTCTTTATCTTTTAACTCCACGCCTCTTGCCAAGACCCTCGCATTTACTTCTCTTACAACCCCATCTATAAATATATTAAACAACCACGGTGACATCACACATCCTTGTCTAAGGCCTACTTTTACTGGGAAAAAATTTCCCTCTTTCCTACATACTCTAACTTGAGCCTCACTATCCTCGTAAAAACTCTTCACTGCTTTCAGTAACCTACCTCCTACACCATACACTTGCAACATCTGCCACATTGCCCCCCTATCCACCCTGTCATACGCCTTTTCCAAATCCATAAATGCCACAAAGACCTCTTTAGCCTTATCTAAATACTGTTCACTTATATGTTTCACTGTAAACACCTGGTCCACACACCCCCTACCTTTCCTAAAGCCTCCTTGTTCATCTGCTATCCTATTCTCCGTCTTACTCTTAATTCTTTCAATTATAACTCTACCATACACTTTACCAGGTACACTCAACAGACTTATCCCCCTATAATTTTTGCACTCTCTTTTATCCCCTTTGCCTTTATACAAAGGAACTATGCATGCTCTCTGCCAATCCCTAGGTACCTTACCCTCTTCCATACATTTATTAAATAATTGCACCAACCACTCCAAAACTATATCCCCACCTGCTTTTAACATTTCTATCTTTATCCCATCAATCCCGGCTGCCTTACCCCCTTTCATTTTACCTACTGCCTCACGAACTTCCCCCACACTCACAACTGGCTCTTCCTCACTCCTACAAGATGTTATTCCTCCTTGCCCTATACACGAAATCACAGCTTCCCTATCTTCATCAACATTTAACAATTCCTCAAAATATTCCTTCCATCTTCCCAATACCTCTAACTCTCCATTTAATAACTCTCCTCTCCTATTTTTAACTGACAAATCAATTTGTTCTCTAGGCTTTCTTAACTTGTTAATCTCACTCCAAAACTTTTTCTTATTTTCAACAAAATTTGTTGATAACATCTCACCCACTCTCTCATTTGCTCTCTTTTTACATTGCTTCACCACTCTCTTAACCTCTCTCTTTTTCTCCATATACTCTTCCCTCCTTGCATCACTTCTACTTTGTAAAAACTTCTCATATGCTAACTTTTTCTCCCTTACTACTCTCTTTACATCATCATTCCACCAATCGCTCCTCTTCCCTCCTGCACCCACTTTCCTGTAACCACAAACTTCTGCTGAACACTCTAACACTACATTTTTAAACCTACCCCATACCTCTTCGACCCCATTGCCTATGCTCTCATTAGCCCATCTATCCTCCAATAGCTGTTTATATCTTACCCTAACTGCCTCCTCTTTTAGTTTATAAACCTTCACCTCTCTCTTCCCTGATGCTTCTATTCTCCTTGTATCCCATCTACCTTTTACTCTCAGTGTAGCTACAACTAGAAAGTGATCTGATATATCTGTGGCCCCTCTATAAACATGTGTGTGTGTGTGTGTGTGTGTGTGTGTGTGTGTGTGTGTGTGTGTGTGCTCGCGCGCGTGAGCCAGCATGTACCTGCGTGCATGCATGCTCTTGGCCCCGCCTCTTCTTTGGTTGCTTCATATGCTCTATCGCATCACTTCTTAAAGCTGTGTGTGGATCCTGCCTCCACTATATCACTTTCCAGATTGTCCCATTTCCTGACAACTCTGTGACTAAAGAAATATTTCCTAACAACCCTGTGACACATCTGAGTTTTCAACTTACAGATGTAACCCCTTGTTGCTGTGTTCCATCTCTGTAACATCCTGTCCTCATCCACTCTGTCAATTTCTCTCAGTATTTTATATGTCGTTATGTCCTCCCTATCTCTTCTGTCTTTCAGAGTCGTCAGGTTAATTTCCCTTAACCTCTCCTCGAAGGACATACCCCTTAGTTCCAGGATTAATCTTGTTGCAAACTTTTGCACGTTCTCTAATTTCTTGACATGCTTGACCAGGTGTGGGTTCCATACTGGTGCTGCATACTCCAATATGGGCCTAACGTACACAATCTACAGTCTTGAACTTACTTAGGTGTTGAAATTCTATTCTCAGGTTTGCCAGGCGCCCATATGCTGCAGCAGTTATTTCGTTGATGTGTACCTCAGGAGATGTGCTCGGTATGATGCTCACCCCAAGATTCTTTTCCTTGAGTGACACTTGAAGTCTTTGGCCCCCTAGCCTGTACTCTGTCTGCGATCTTCTTTAACCTTCCCCAATCTTCATGACTTTACGCTTGGTGGGGTTAAAATCCAGGAGCCGGCTGTTGGACCAAGCTTGCAGCCTCTCCAGATCCTTTGTACTTCTACCTGATCCTCATCCACTTGAATTCTCCACATTAGCTTCACATCGTCTGCAAACAGGGACACCTCTGAATCTATCCCGATACAGAGATGGTAAAAGTATCGTAGAGAAGTTAAATGAATAACATGCACATGATCTTCAAAAAAGTGTCCATAAGGCCGACCATATCCATTGTACTTCCTCCAGGTGTAGGCACTGTACTTCTTCCAGGTTTAGGCACAGTACTTCCTCCAGGTGTAGGCACTGTACTTCTTCCAGGTGTAGGCACTGTACTTCTTCCAGGTTTAGGCACAGTACTTCCTCCAGGTGTAGGCACTGTACTTCCTCCAGGTGTAGGCACTGTACTTCCTCCAGGTGTAGGCACTGTACTTCTTCCAGGTTTAGGCACAGTACTTCCTCCAGGTGTAGGCACAGTACTTCCTCCAGGTGTAGGCACTGTACTTCTTCCAGGTTTAGGCACAGTACTTCCTCCAGGTGTAGGCACAGTACTTCCTCCAGGTGTAGGCACTGTACTTCTTCCAGGTGTAGACACAGTACTTCCTCCAGGTTGAGGCACTGTACTTCCTCCAGGTGTAGGCACAGTACTTCCTCCAGGTGTAGGCACAGTACTTCCTCCAGGTGTAGGCACTGTACTTCCTCCAGGTGTAGGCACTGTACTTCCTCCAGGTGTAGGCACTGTACTTCTTCCAGGTGTAGGCACAGTACTTCCTCCAGGTGTAGACACAGTACTTCCTCCAGGTGTAGACACAGTACTTCCTCCAGGTGTAGTCACAGTACTTCCTCCAGGTGTAGGCACTGTACTTCTTCCAGGTGTAGGCACAGTACTTCCTCCAGGTGTAGACACAGTACTTCCTCCAGGTGTAGGCACTGTACTTCCTCCAGGTGTAGGCACAGTACTTCCTCCAGGTGTAGGCACTGTACTTCTTCCAGGTGTAGGCACAGTACTTCCTCCAGGTGTAGACACAGTACTTCCTCCAGGTGTAGACACAGTACTTCCTCCAGGTTGAGGCACTGTACTTCCTCCAGGTGTAGGCACAGTACTTCCTCCAGGTGTAGGCACAGTACTTCCTCCAGGTGTAGACACAGTACTTCCTCCAGGTTGAGGCACTGTACTTCCTCCAGGTGTAGGCACAGTACTTCCTCCAGGTGTAGGCACAGTACTTCCAGGTGTAGACACAGTACTTCCTCCAGGTTGAGGCACTGTACTTCCTCCAGGTGTAGGCACAGTACTTCCTCCAGGTGTAGGCACAGTACTTCCTCCAGGTGTAGACAGTACTTCCTCAAGGTTGAGGCACTGTACTTCCTCCAGGTGTAGGCACAGTACTTCCTCCAGGTGTAGGCACAGTACTTCCTCCAGGTGTAGGCACAGTACTTCCTCCAGGTGTAGGCACAGTACTTCCTCCAGGTGTAGGCACAGTACTTCCTCCAGGTGTAGGCACAGTACTTCCTCCAGGTGTAGGCACAGTACTTCCTCCAGGTATAGGCACAGTACTTCCTCCAGGTGTAGGCACAGTACTTCCTCCAGGTGTAGGCACAGTACTTCCTCCAGGTGTAGGCACAGTACTTCCTCCAGGTGTAGGCACAGTACTTCCTCCAGGTGTAGACACAGTATTTCCTCCAGGTTGAGGCACTGTACTTCCTCCAGGTGTAGGCACAGTACTTCCTCCAAGTGTAGGCACAGTACTTCCTCCAGGTGTAGGCACAGTACTTCCTCCAGGTGTAGGCACAGTACTTCCTGCAGGTGTAGGCACAGTACTTCCTCCAGGTGTAGGCACAGTACTTCCTCCAGGTGTAGGCACAGTACTTCCTCCAGGTGTAGGCACAGTACTTCCTCCAGGTGTAGGCACAGTACTTCCTCCAGGTGTAGGCACAGTACTTCCTCCAGGTGTAGACACAGTACTTCCTCCAGGTTGAGGCACTGTACTTCCTCCAGGTGTAGGCACAGTACTTCCTCCAGGTGTAGGCACAGTACTTCCTCCAGGTGTAGGCACAGTACTTCCTCCAGGTGTAGGCACTGTACTTCCTCCATGTGTAGGCACTTGTAACCAAGCCTGAACCCTCTTACTACACCTGTTTCTTCACACCGCAAGTTGCTTCGTCAAAATGCGAGTATAGTGAATGATAGATCGACTCAGCCTTCCAGCTGCACAGCAATGGCATTCAGTTTCATTATTTACTTCTTTCCTAAAATTATTCCTAATGCTATACATGCAGACATTCCAAAGTTTAATTTTATATTTTCCTGCATGGTTCTTTCTGTGTCTAAAAAATACGTACAACATCAACATTCAGTGGATCCAATGATAAGCTTGTATCTCGGGTGACTGACAGGTGAGTAATCACAGCATCATTATTCCTCTTTAATTTGTTACATTCACAATATTGTGAAATCTCAGTATTCTTTCCGGGGGTCTTACAAAACGAAAATACTTCTAATATCAAGTTTATTACTGGTATAGTATAAAGGCAGTTGGTATCTCTCATGACTTGCCAAAGACGTATACTGAGCTTAAGGTCGTTTATAACAGGGAATTGCTTCGCCCCAAGTGTGTTTCTACTGTGAACAGTGTACAGGGTGTGTCCCACCACGAGCTGAAAAGAAAACATCTCCCTCACTTATGCTCTGGTTCTGTCAGAGTCAAAGAGGGAACCAACATGACGATCTATTGGCGATACAGCGAACCACATAGGGTTCACTCGACTAAAACAGTGCAGCCAATGTAATTCCATCGTTCACAAAAATAGTGGAAATACATTTATATTGCCTTGCTTACACTCTAACGGCGCTCTGAGTGTAAGAGTTAGTGCGCGTGTTCGAGTGTACTCACCTGATTGTGGTTGCAGGGGTCGAGACTCAGCTCCTGGCCCCGCCTCTTCACTAAGTGCTACTAGGTCCTCTCTCTCTCTCTGCTCCATGAGCTTTATCATACCTCATCTTAAAGCTTTGTATGGTTCCTGCCTCCACTACCTCACTTGCTAGGCTATTCCACTTTCTGACTACTCTATGACTGAAGAAATGCTTCCTAACATCCCTTTGACTCATCTGAGTCTTCAACTTCCAAGCGTGACCCCTTATTTCTGTGTCCCCTCTCTGGAACATCCTGTCTCTCTCCACATTGTCTATTCCACGCAGGATTTTGTATGTCGTTATCATGTCTCCCTTAATCTTCATATCCTCCAGTGTCGTCAGGCCGATTTCCCTTAACCTTTCTTCGTAGGACATTCCCCTTAGCTCTGGAACTAACCTTGTCGCAAACCTTTGCACTTTCACTAATTTCTTGACGTGCTTGATTAAGTGTGGGTTCCAAACAGGTGCTGCATACTCCAGTATGGGCCTGACGTACACGGTGTACAGTGTCTTGAACGATTCCTTACTAAGGCATCGGAACGCTATTCTCAGGTTTGCCACGCGCCCATATGCAGCAGCAGTTAACTGGTTGTGTGTTTCCGGAGACGTGCTTGGTGTTATACTCATCCCAAGATCTTTCTCCTTGAGCGAGGTTTGCAGTCTTTGGCTACCTAGCCTATACTCCGTCTTCGGTCTTCTTTGCCCTTCCCCGATCTTCATGACTTTGCATTTGACGTGGTTAAATTCGAGAAGCCAGTTGCTGAACCAGGTGTCCAGCCCTACCTGATCCTCATCTGATTTAATTCTTCTCAATAACTTCACATCATTTGCGAACAAGGACACTTCCGAGTCTAACCCTTCTATCATGTCATTCACATATACCAGAAATAGCACTGGTCCTAGGACCAGCGTGTGTGTGTGTGTGTGTGTGTGTGTGTGTCGCCAATAAACAACTCTCAGACGACACTACAGACATAACTGATATGATTCAGTGGACCTGGGGTCAGCGGATCAGGGATGGAAGAGGAGACAAAATGGCCATAACATTTACAACTCACCGCCGTGCTTGGCCAACCCAACGACAAAAACAATAAAAATTAACACATTTCCTTCGGTTTCTTTAACGCACAAGTAACGTGATTTATTCTTAACTTTTTTTTTTTTTGCTTCAAATGCTCTCTTAAGTGTTTAAAGTATGTGGTATGCATTAAAAATATATAAATAACAATGTACCTAAAAAGTGAGTTAATTACACAGAAGATTGTAATGCAGTGAACACGTCATTTCTGAAAGAATCGCTTTGTAGAGAGAGAAAAAGTGAGAGAGAGAGAGAGAGAGAAGAGAGAAAGATAGAGAGGAGAGAGAAGGATAGAGAGAAGACAAAGATAGAGAGGAGAGTAGAGAGAGAGAGAGAGAGAGAGAGAGAGAGAGAGAGAGAGAGAGAGAGAGAGAGAGAGACCCACCGGCCGAGATCAGCTGACCCGACCCCGCAGCGGCCACATGAATAATGTAAACACTGCATCGTATCACCCTTAATCCGCTGGCCCCGAGGGACTATAATTGCTCGCCCATGCATTATGGAGACGACCACCCATATTGCTCATATATCCGTGACGGGAGTCTTGTTACCCTGGCTAAATGAGGTGTGATCATGGAGTGGCTTGACGGGGGAGATATTTATATATAGTTTTGTGTGTGTGTGTGTGTGTGTGTGTGTGTGTGTGTGTGTGTGTGTGTGTGTCTGTGTGTGTGTGTGTGTGTGTGTGTGTGTGTGTGTGTGTGTGTGTGTGGTGTGTGTGTGGTGTGTGTGTGGTGTGTGTGTGGTGTGTGTGTGTGTGTGGTGTGTGTGTGGTGTGTGTGTGGTGTGTGTGTGTGTGTGTGTGTGTGTGTGTGTGTGTGTGTGTGTGTGTCTGTGTGTGTGTGTGTGTGTGTGTGTGTGTGTCTGTGTGTGTGTGTGTGTGTGTGTGTGTGTGTGTGTGTGTGTGTGTGTGTGGTGTGTGTGTGTGTGGTGTGTGTGTGTGTGTGTTAGTTACCATTTTGTCCTAGGCACATGTCGATTAGACACTAGGCCTGTTGTAGGTGTGTAGGTGTGTGTGTTGTGTGTTGTGTGTGTGTGTGTGTGTGTGTACTCACCTATTTGTGGTTGCAGGGGTCGAGTCATAGCTCCTGGCCCAGCCTCTTCGCTGATTGCTACTAGGTCCTCTCTCTCCCTGCTCCATGAGCTCTATCATACCTCGCCTTAAAACTATGTATGGTTCCCGCCTCCACTACTTCACTTGTGTGTGTGTGTGTGTGTGTGTGTGTGTGTGTATACTCACCTAGTTGTACTCACCTAGTTGAGGTTGCGGGGGTCGAGTCCGAGCTCCTAGCCCCGCCTCTTCACTGATCGCTACTAGGTCACTCTCTCTGAACCGTGAGCTTTATCATACCTCTGCTTAAAGCTATGTATGGATCCTGCCTCCACTACATCGCTTCCCAAACTATTCCAATTACTGACTACTCTGTGGCTGAAGAAATACTTCCTAACATCCCTGTGATTCATCTGTGTCTTCAACTTCCAACTGTGTCCCCTTGTTACTGTGTCCAATCTCTGGAACATCCTGTCTTTGTCCACCTTGTCAATTCCTCTCAGTATTTTGTATGTCGTTATCATGTCC
The DNA here is from genome assembly GCF_038502225.1 of Cherax quadricarinatus. Taxonomy (NCBI): domain Eukaryota; kingdom Metazoa; phylum Arthropoda; class Malacostraca; order Decapoda; family Parastacidae; genus Cherax; species Cherax quadricarinatus. The sequence goes on along the minus strand of NC_091321.1, from coordinate 33,368,434 downwards.
CCCCTATCGCTCCTGTCCTCCAGTGTCGTCAGGTTGATTTCCCTTAACCTCTCCTCGTAGGACATACCTCTTAGCTCTGGGACTAGTCTTGTTGCAAACCTTTGCACTTTCTCTAGTTTCTTTACGTGCTTGGCTAGGTGTGGGTTCCAAACTGGTGCTGCATACTCCAATATGGGCCTAACGTACACGGAGTACAAGGTCCTGAACGATTCCTTATTAAGATGTCGGAATGGTGTTCTGAGGTTTGCCAGGCGCCCATATGCTGCAGCAGTTATTTGGTTGATGTGCACTTCAGGAAATATGCCTGGTGTTATACTCACCCCAAGATCTTTTTCCTTGAGTGAGGTTTGTAGTCTCTGGCCCCCTAGACTGTACTCCGTCTGCGGTCTTCTTTGCCCTTACCCCCATCTGCGGTCTTCTTTGCCCTTACCCAATCTTCGTGACTTTGCACTTAGTGGGATTGAACTTCAGGAGCCAATTGCTGGACCAGGTCTGCAGCCTGTTCAGATCCCTTTGTAGTTCTGCCTGGTCTTCGATCGAATGAATTCTTCTCATCAACTTCACGTCATCTGCAAACAGGGACACCTCGGAGTTTATTCCTTCCGTCATGTCGTTCACAAATACCAGAAACAGCACTGGTCCTAGGACTGACCCCTGTGGGACCCCGCTGGTCACAGGTGCCCACTCTGACACCTCGCCACGTACCATTACTCGCTGCTGTCTTCCTGACAAGTATCCCTTGATTCATTGTAGTGCCTTCCCTGTTATCCCTGCTTGGTCCTCCAGTTTTTGCACTAATCTCTTGTGTGGTACTGTGTCAAACGCCTTCTTGCAGTCCAAGAAGATGCAATCCACCCACCCCTCTCTCTCTTGTCTTACTGCTGTCACCTTGTCATAGAACTCAGTAGGTTTGTGACACAGGATTTCCCGTCCCTGAAACCATGTTGGCTGCTGTTGATGAGATCATTCCTTTCTAGATGTTCCACCACTCTTCTCCTGATAATCTTCTCTATGATTTTGCATACTATACATGTCAGTGACACTGGTCTGTAGTTTAGTGCTTCATGTCTGTCTCCTTTTTTAAAGACTGGGACTACATTTGCTGTCTTCCATGCCTCAGGCAATCTCCCTGTTTCGATAGATGTATTGAATATTGTTGTTAGGGGTACACACAGTGCCTCTGCTCCCTCTCTCAGGACCCATGGAGAGATGTTATCTGGCCCTATTGCCTTTGAGGTACCTAGCTCACTCAGAAGCCTCTTCAATTCTTCCTCGGTTGTGTGTACTGTGTCCAGCACCTGGTGGTGTGCCCCACCTCTCCGTCTTTCTGGAGCCCCTTCTGTCTCCTCTGTGAACATTTCTTTGAATCTCTTGAGTTCCTCACATACTTCACGGTCATTTCTTGTTGTCTCTCCTCCTTCCTTCCTTAGCCTGATTATCTGGTCCTTGACTGTTGTTTTCCTCCTGATGTGGCTGTATAACAGCTTCGGGTCAGATTTGGCTTTCGCTGCTATGTCGTTTTCATATTGTCGTTGGGCCTCCCTTCTTATCTGTGCATATTCGTTTCTGGCTCTACGACTCCTCCCCTTATTCTCCTGGGTCCTTTGCCTTCTATATTTCTTCCATTCTCTAGCACACTTGGTTTTTGCCTCCTTGCACCTTTGGGTGAACCAAGGGCTCATCCTGGCTTTTTCATTATTCCTGTTTCCCTTGGGTACAAACCTCTCCTCCACCTCCTTGCACATTGTTGCTACATATTCCATCATCTCATTAACTGGCTTCCATGCCAGTTCTCTGTCCCACTGAATCTCGTTCAGGAAGTTCCTCATTCCCGTGTAGTCCCCTTTCTTGTAGTTTGGTTTCATTTGTCCTGGCCTTCCTGCTTCCCCCTCCACTTGTAGCTCTACTGTGTATTCGAAGCTCAAAACCACATGATCATTTGCCCCAAGGGGTCTTTCATATGTGATGTCCTCAATATCTGCACTACTCAAGGTGAATACTAAGTCCAGTCTTGCTGGTTCATCCTCTTCTCTCTCTCTTGTAGTGTCCCTTACGTGTTGGTACATGAAGTTTTCCAGTACCACCTCCATCATCTTAGCCCTCCATGTATCTTGGCCCCCATGTGGCTCCAAGTTCTCCCAGTCGATCTCCTTGTGGTTAAAGTCACCCACGATCAGGAGCTTTGCCCTGCATGCATGAGCTCTTCTGGCCACTGCAGTCAGTGTGTCAACCATCGCTCTATTGCTCTCGTCATACTCTTGCCCTGGCCTCCTGCTGTTCTGTGGTGGGTTATACATCACTGCAATTACCACCTTGGGACCTCCATAGTGAAGCATTCCCGCTATGCAATCACTTTCTTCTCCACTGTCTCCTCTCTCCAGCTCGTCAAAATTCCATCGGTGTTTGATCAGCAGTGCCACTCCTCCACCTCCCCTGTTCCTTCTGTCTTTCCTCAGGATCTGGTATCCCGTTGGGAAGATGGCATCTGTTATCATACCTGTAAGCTTGGTTTCTGTAGTTCAACGCTCCCTACCTGTCTCCTTTCTTGAATATAAGAATTACATTCACTGTCTTCCAGATCTCTGGCAACTGTCGTGTGTTCATTGACTTGTTGTAAATCTTAGATCTCAGCTAGTGGTACGGACAAAGCTTTTGCGTCCCTACACAGAATCCATGGTGGCACCTTTTCAGGTCTCATTGCCTTTGATATATCCACTCCAATATTTTTTTTCTTTTCACCTCCTTCCTTGCTGTGTGTACAGCGTCCAGTACCTGTTGGTGTACTATTTCACTTAAGACTCTCTGCCACCGCTCCAGTTTCCACTGAGAAGACATCTTTCTTCCATCTTAAATCACCTGGTCTTTTACTGTTGTGAAGCAGTTTTAGTTTAGTCTTGGCGTTAGCTGCTGTGCCATTCTCAAATTGACTGCCTCTTTTCTGACCCTTGCACATTTATTTCTGGCTAGTCTGCTCACTTCTGTTTTCATCTGTTCTTCACTTCTTATAACTTTTCCGCACTCTTATGCTTTTTCTTTTTGACCTTCTGTATACCTGGCCTCCTGCCGACATTTTCCAGCTATGTACTCTATCATCTCATTCACTGACTCTCCTTCCGGTTTTCTTCCTCACTGCACTGTATCTAGAAATTCCCTCATCTTTGCAAGATTCCCTCTGGCGCTGTTTGCTTCAGAAGATCCTCTGAAAATCTGACACTTTCCCAATCGACTCTTCTCCTCCAGTGCACCTGATGACACACACACAACCTCGTGTTTCTTATCCTCCCATCTACTTGCTGGGCCTCTTACAGCTTCCGGAAGACCATAAATCCTCGATGACCTCCTTTCTTCCTTTTATTGTCTCTCCTTCCAGATCTCTCTCAGTCTTCACCATTTCCCTGGTTATCGCAAGCATGGCAGCTTGCATGGCAGCAAGGTTGCATGGCAGCTTGCATGGCAGCAAGGTTGCATGGCAGCTTGCATGGCAGCAAGCTTGCATGGCAGCAAGCTTGCATGGCAGCTTGCATGGCAGCAAGTTTGCATGGCAGCTTGCATGGCAGCAAGGAGAACACACCAACATTTCAATGGTTAACTGTTTATTACATTCTTTCTAAGAGCACAAACTATGTGGGTCATTCAGTACAACAAGTCTTAGAGGCTCTATCCTCCGTCCACTGATCAAAATCAGGACTTGTGTGTGAAAATCTGGGCGTATGTTTGCATATGTTTGTTTGCATATGCACGCTTCTGCGGGTGTGCAAAAGAACTTGTGTGTGTGTATGTATACTGTCTGGGAGCAGTTATACATGTGCTCGTTTAGGCATTTCCGTTCTCTGAATCCTCAGTACAATTACGAGTTTTTATTCCCAACTCTTCTAAGCAGTCAACTTTTCCATAGAACAATGTTATGTAGCAAGAATATTCCTACCATTGAGATCAGAAGTATTATACCTTCATCTGATATTACTTTTTGTAGTATACTGCTTGTAGACCGTGTAGGCCTAAGCGCCCAGGGAAATTTTTCGCTTGCCTCACCTAGTCATTAACCCAAAGTTAGAAAGCTTACAAAGGCCAGACAAGACTACCATTTATATAACAGCTCCAAATCATAATGAAGAAGCTTCTTAAATGGCACAGAAACCAATAAATAACAACATATGCTAGAGGAAAATCTTAACAGGAAAACGTAGTGGTCAGAGAAGTGGCCAATGCAGTTAGTTATGGCACTTATAAACTATATAATGTAGATCTCAAAGTTAAACTGAGAAAGATTTAGGTGTTCCAGGTAGCTGAAGACTTAAGACAACGGAGCATAAGTTATCGTAGTAACCTTAAGACAACGGAGCATAAGTTATCGTAGTAACCTTAAGACAACGGAGCATAAGTTATCGTAGTAACCTTAAGACAACGGAGCATAAGTTATCGTAGTAACCTTAAGACAACGGAGCATAAGTTATCGTAGTAACCTTAAGACAACGGAGCATAAGTTATCGTAGTAACCTTAAGACAACGGAGCATAAGTTATCGTAGTAACCTTAAGACAACGGAGCATAAGTTATCGTAGTAACCTTAAGACAATACTTGGCTTCATGTCAAGGATAAATAATTGGAGTCCGAGGGTCATACTTCAAATTTGTTTATTCATTGTAAGTCCTTACTTAGATTATGCTACTAAATTTTGATTTTCAGGTAACAGGACGGATGTAAATGCATTGGAAAACAAAACGAGAATGATGAAGTTGATCACATTATCAGAAATCTTTCGTATGATGATAGACTGACAGTGCTGGATTGACACACTGTAAATGCGGAGAATAAGGGCGATATGACTGAAGAGTGTGAATGAAAAATAGGAATAAATTAGATATATTTCGGTAGCTGCGCGAACTGAGAAAGGTATCTCCATACTCCTTAACACCAGACAACAGCACGTCAATGCAAGCGAAAAGATTAGTGCAGAGTGCGGCATAATTTTGTGATGCAGGTCAATATCACATGTGGTATTCACAAGTTATCACATCGACACTAATATCCCATTTTTCCTATATAAATATGGCAAATTAGGACATACAGAGACCTAAAATAAATCAAACCTACCACTAAGAAACGCCAGTTTTGAAGTCCAACTAAGAATGAACGGTCTTGTCATATCAGAGGACTGACATTCTAAAATACACAAGATCATTAAGTTTCAAGCTGCTCCGATTTTTCCTGTTTCATAAAAAACAACAACTTGGCAACAACAGCACAAAATAAATAAATAAAACAAACTTCTAAGTAATATTTACCAGTGTTTAACGTCTAGGTAAGTTGGCATGCAACTAATTCCATTAGTTTTATTAAATAATATTATTAAGATTTAGCCTAGAATAACCTAGTGAAGTTAAATACTGTGATTTATTTCTTATCAGAAGAGACATTCTCCAGTCATTTAACAGAAACCAATTTGATTAATAAAATTGACTTGTTAAAACTTACTAAACATAAAATCAAGGCAAAAAAAAAAAAAAAAAAAAAACTGAGGAAAACGCATCAGCACTTAAAGTTTAAAATCTACCGGAAGAGGCATTCCACAGTTACTGCTCAGAATCCAACAAATTGTGCACATACACCATATCTTTAATGCGAATTATCCATTAAACATTGTTGTTGCTCACGGTATTTTAATTTTAATCAATGGAAAGCGTTAAAGCAGTAGGGGTTATATAGTGCCTGTGGAATGGCAAGCATTCAGATTCGATCCAAGGAAGGGTAGGATAAGTCATCAGTATCAAGGCAACTTTATGTATTTATGTAAAATAACACAGATTAAAAACAGCAGGTCGAACCATCGACCTAATTTACGCTAGAAGTCGACGTCACTTCCATACGTTGATGTTCTTCTCTGACCACATTTCTCTCTCTCTCTCTGACTTCTGCTCTTATGTTTCTGTTGTGACTGGAGAGTTGGTATGCATGTTCGTTCCTTCTCTCAGCACCTATGATATGTTATCTGGTCCCAATGCTTTTGTTACTTCAAGCTCACTTAGTAGTCTCATCCCTTCTATTGTTGTGCTGATGCTTTCTGTTACCTGTTGATCTATTCTGACTCTGGTGCTTTCTGGCACCTGTTGATCTATTCTGACTCTGGTGCTTTCTGGCACCTGTTGATCTATTCTGACTCTGGTGCTTTCTGTTACCTGTTGATCTATTCTGACTCTGGTGCTTTCTGGTACCTCTCCACTCTCTTCTGTGAAGACTTCTCTAAATCTTTCGCTAAGTTATTCGCATAATTCTCTGTTATTCATAGTCAGCAAGCATTTTTTTTTCTTTTTTTTTTAGCTTTATCATTTAGTCCTTTTAAATTTGTTTTGGGTTGCTGTGGAGTAACGATGGTGCTGGTTTAGTGTTTGATATATAATTTTCAGACAGTATATTCTTCTTCTGGCAAATTCAGTCATAGTTTTGCATGTTTCTCAGTTTGCGGGATGATTTACTCTATTTTTTCCAAGCCCTTATGCTCCTCCCCATATTATCAGCGTATTTCTTACGGGATTATGGGACTTCCCGATTTTCTTTCTCGTTTCTTTTCATCATGCTTAAATTTTTCCTTTGCCTATTAACACTTTAATATCTTTACCCTTTCTTATATAATTTTATCCTCCGGTATCCTCTCTAATTTCATTTCTCTCAGATTTTTTTTTTCATCATAACCCTTAACCCTCCCGCTTCTGTTGTCCCATTTTCTCTTCACTTCTCCATGTCTTTCTCTCCTCCCACCAGGTATTCAGAACTTAGAACAACTGGATCACCTGTTCAAAACGTAGTACCACAGAATCACCGGTACCTAGTGGTTCACAAAAGTAATTTCGGCTGTGTCACATTAATTTTGTTTAAAAATTAGGTCGAGTCTTGTCTGCTTATTTCCACCCATTACTCCTGTTTCCTCCACGTGTTGCCTCAGAAAATTTTATTACTGCTTCCATAAGTTTTTGCTCATCGTATCTTTTTTGCTGCATGGTGGTCCTAGCTATCCTGTCTTCAGTATGTGTACCGATTCATTCGTTCATTCATTAGGGATTTGCCGGTATTTCCGGCCCGGGTCTTCTCCAGATGGTGACCCGGCGGTGGCCCCCGGGTTGGGGGTGTCGTTCATCATCTTTCTTCAGTCTTCTTTCTTGGGCCCTCCGGGTGGAGGGTAGGGGTGTATTGATGTTTTGTTATTTTTGGTATATTTCTCCCTTTGCCTCCTATTGTATGTATTGTATGATTATATATCAATATAACTTACTTCAGTGGGGAGAAATAAATGGGATTAAATCTGGAGTATCTGAGAGAGTTAGAGCAAAGGAAGGGGTAGCAGTAATGTTAAATGATCAGTTATGGAAGGAGAAAAGAGAATATGAATGTGTAAATTCGAGAATTATGTGGATTAAAGTAAAGGTTGGATGTGAGAAGTGGGTCATAATAAGCGTGTATGCACCTGGAGAAGAGAGGAATGCAGAGGAGAGAGAGAGATTTTGGGAGATGTTAAGTGAATGTATAGGAGCCTTTGAACCAAGTGAGAGAGTAATTGTGGTAGGGGACCTGAATGCTAAAGTAGGAGAAACTTTTAGAGAGGGTGTGGTAGGTAAGTTTGGGGTGCCAGGTGTAAATGATAATGGGAGCCCTTTGATTGAACTTTGTATAGAAAGGGGTTTAGTTATAGGTAATACATATTTTAAGAAAAAGAGGATAAATAAGTATACACGATATGATGTAGGGCGAAATGACAGTAGTTTGTTGGATTATGTATTGGTAGATAAAAGACTGTTGAGTAGACTTCAGGATGTACATGTTTATCGAGGGGCCACAGATATATCAGATCACTTTCTAGTTGTAGCTACACTGAGAGTAAAAGGTAGATGGGATACAAGGAGAATAGAAGCATCAGGGAAGAGAGAGGTGAAGGTTTATAAACTAAAAGAGGAGGCAGTTAGGGTAAGATATAAACAGCTATTGGAGGATAGATGGGCTAATGAGAGCATAGGCAATGGGGTCGAAGAGGAATGGGGTAGGTTTAAAAATGTAGTGTTAGAGTGTTCAGCAGAAGTTTGTGGTTACAGGAAAGTGGGTGCAGGAGGGAAGAGGAGCGATTGGTGGAATGATGATGTAAAGAGAGTAGTAAGGGAGAAAAAGTTAGCATATGAGAAGTTTTTACAAAGTAGAAGTGATGCAAGGAGGGAAGAGTATATGGAGAAAAAGAGAGAGGTTAAGAGAGTGGTGAAGCAATGTAAAAAGAGAGCAAATGAGAGAGTGGGTGAGCTGTTATCAACAAATTTTGTTGAAAATAAGAAAAAGTTTTGGAGTGAGATTAACAAGTTAAGGAAGCCTAGAGAACAAATGGATTTGTCAGTTAAAAATAGGAGAGGAGAGTTATTAAATGGAGAGTTAGAGGTATTGGGAAGATGGAGGGAATATTTTGAGGAATTGTTAAATGTTGATGAAGATAGGGAAGCTGTGATTTCGTGTATAGGGCAAGGAGGAATAACATCTTGTAGGAGTGAGGAAGAGCCAGTTGTGAGTGTGGGGGAAGTTCGTGAGGCAGTAGGTAAAATGAAAGGGGGTAAGGCAGCCGGGATTGATGGGATAAAGATAGAAATGTTAAAAGCAGGTGGGGATATAGTTTTGGAGTGGTTGGTGCAATTATTTAATAAATGTATGGAAGAGGGTAAGGTACCTAGGGATTGGCAGAGAGCATGCATAGTTCCTTTGTATAAAGGCAAAGGGGATAAAAGAGAGTGCAAAAATTATAGGGGGATAAGTCTGTTGAGTGTACCTGGTAAAGTGTATGGTAGAGTTATAATTGAAAGAATTAAGAGTAAGACGGAGAATAGGATAGCAGATGAACAAGGAGGCTTTAGGAAAGGTAGGGGGTGTGTGGACCAGGTGTTTACAGTGAAACATATAAGTGAACAGTATTTAGATAAGGCTAAAGAGGTCTTTGTGGCATTTATGGATTTGGAAAAGGCGTATGACAGGGTGGATAGGGGGGCAATGTGGCAGATGTTGCAAGTGTATGGTGTAGGAGGTAGGTTACTGAAAGCAGTGAAGAGTTTTTACGAGGATAGTGAGGCTCAAGTTAGAGTATGTAGAAAAGAGGGAAATTTTTTCCCAGTAAAAGTAGGCCTTAGACAAGGATGTGTGATGTCCCCGTGGTTGTTTAATATATTTATAGATGGGGTTGTAAGAGAAGTAAATGCGAGGGTCTTGGCAAGAGGCGTGGAGTTAAAAGATAAAGAATCACACACAGGGTGGGAGTTGTCACAGCTGCTCTTTGCTGATGACACTGTGCTCTTGGGAGATTCTGAAGAGAAGCTGCAGAGATTGGTGGATGAATTTGGTAGGGTGTGCAAAAGAAGAAAATTAAAGGTGAATACAGGAAAGAGTAAGGTTATGAGGATAACAAAAAGATTAGGTGATGAAAGATTGAATATCAGATTGGAGGGAGAGAGTATGGAGGAGGTGAACGTATTCAGATATTTGGGAGTGGACGTGTCAGCGGATGGGTCTATGAAAGATGAGGTGAATCATAGAATTGATGAGGGAAAAAGAGTGAGTGGTGCACTTAGGAGTCTGTGGAGACAGAGAACTTTGTCCTTGGAGGCAAAGAGGGGAATGTATGAGAGTATAGTTTTACCAACGCTCTTATATGGGTGTGAAGCATGGGTGATGAATGTTGCAGCGAGGAGAAGGCTGGAGGCAGTGGAGATGTCATGTCTGAGGGCAATGTGTGGTGTGAATATAATGCAGAGAATTCGTAGTTTGGAAGTTAGGAGGAGGTGCGGGATTACCAAAACTGTTGTCCAGAGGGCTGAGGAAGGGTTGTTGAGGTGGTTCGGACATGTAGAGAGAATGGAGCGAAACAGAATAACTTCAAGAGTGTATCAGTCTGTAGTGGAAGGAAGGCGGGGTAGGGGTCGGCCTAGGAAGGGTTGGAGGGAGGGGGTAAAGGAGGTTTTGTGTGCGAGGGGCTTGGACTTCCAGCAGGCATGCGTGAGCGTGTTTGATAGGAGTGAATGGAGACAAATGGTTTTTAATACTTGACGTGCTGTTGGAGTGTGAGCAAAGTAACATTTATGAAGGGATTCAGGGAAACCGGCAGGCCGGACTTGAGTCCTGGAGATGGGAAGTACAGTGCCTGCACTCTGAAGGAGGGGTGTTAATGTTGCAGTTTAAAAACTGTAGTGTAAAGCACCCTTCTGGCAAGACAGTGATGGAGTGAATGATGGTGAAAGTTTTTCTTTTTCGGGCCACCCTGCCTTGGTGGGAATCGGCCAGTGTGATAATAATAAAAAAAAAAAATAACTTACTATTGTCCTTCCAGACATTGCAGTAGCTGCTATACATAATCCTTCAAATCTCAAGTTCCTAGGTTTCCCTTTTCCTCTGAATTCCAGTGGTCTCGGACCATCAGTTCTTCTTCACTTCCTTTGTTTTCCTATTTTTCTTATCATCTGGTAGCCTTCTGGGAGTATCTCATTTGTTATTGAGAATTTTGTTTCAGTAATTGCTACAATATCAGGATTTTCAACTTATACTCCTTTTATGACTTCCTATCTGTCGGTTTGAGATGATGATCAAACTAAATGTAAATTATGTGATCAGGCATATGGTCACTCTCTTGAACACTATGTGCTTAATTGTCCACTTATTGAGGAATACAGAGACAGACAGTATAATAACCTATGTGACATGTCAAGATATCTTATTAATGAAAATAAGATACCAGATATACTAAGCAAATTTCCTAAATTTGCTTGTAACAGATAAGTGAACTATAGATATGTAGATATAAATCCATATGTATTCCTGTTAACCCTTTGGGGCCTAGTTCCTAGGCCTTTTGTGTATCCACATGCTCTCGCGCTACCGTCCACAGGATGGATATGGGGTGCACAATAAACTAGCCACTTCGGTGGCAAAATCTAATCTATCTATCTGTCGGTGATTCCATCTATATTAACGTACCACACTTTGATTCTTCTACTTCTTACTGTAATCTAGACAAGCTATTTTCGTACTTCACTGCTGGAGATACTGAACAAGGAATCCCTTTGATTAGTTGCGGCATTTCTTGGATTTGCTAGTCTGTCAATCCCTCCTCCCTTCTGAAATAGGTAGACTGGTCCTTATTCTATTTTTCTGCTGCATCTTTCTCCTTCCGAATGTTTCTCGTTCTGCCTTTCTTACTTCCTCCGTCTGGTCTTTGGCATAGACTGTGCCAAATTTACAAGAAGACTTGATTTTCATTTCTTTGCAAGTTCCTTTTTTCCGGCTTAGCTGATTTTTGTAATATACTTCTTTTATTCTACATTCCTTCATTCCTATTCTTTAGTACTCACTAATTTTGCACGTCTCACTTGCAGCTCCCATTTATTTCATCAGGTCTTCTATTTTTTGTTCCTTTTGCCTTCTTACATTTCTCAGATTCTCTCGCCTTATATAGCCCAAACACTTTCTCATCTCACAGTTTCCCTATCCACTTTCAATGCCTCAGAATCACTGGTCATATTTTTTCCATCTACTCCTTATGTGCTGAGTGTATGTCACTTCTTCACATCCTCTAATTTCTCCATTTACATTTTTCTCTCTGGTATACTTCCAGTTCAATCACTACTTAACTTTCCAAATACCTGCCTTATCTGGCTGACTTTATTTTTAGGGTCCCTAACGCTCTTTCTGGCATTTTTCCCGTTTGTTTCAATTTACATTTTTTCAGCCTTCTTGAACTTGATAAATTTCTTCTCAGTCTTTATCTCATGCACATCATTTCCCCGTCTTCTCTTGCGTCCTCGCCCAGACCTTAAAATCAAGTCCCCCTTTCATCTCACTTCTTTCCCATTCATCTCATCATCCTAGTAATACATGTCCCTAATGATTATTCCCTACCAAGGGAAACCTCATTTCACCCTCACATAATGACCAGTTCCTTTATCTAGTTACTGTTGTGTTTTGCTCTGAGGTAGACTAGTGTTGGGGAAGTATGGATTAAGTTGAGGCAGGATTAATGTGTATGGTTGAGTGATATTTGTCGTTCGCAGCTTCATAAGCGGTTTGGAGTATTAAAGGTTATTTGCAGTTGCTTGAAGTGTTGTGTGGATAGGATTTGCACTAATAAATTGAGTTAACAAGAGCATCAAAAGGCCCAGTACCAACTTCTTTTCAACCCCATTTGCAATGCATCACCGTTGTCAATAAACAAGATTGTAAATTTTTAGTAGTAATTGCCTCGCCTGCAATTCATACCAACTGCCCTAGAAATTCATTAATTTTCCACTTCTCTTCTAAGCAAAATGCAACTTACACTAAAAAAATCTTCCCCTGGGAATAATTCAATCTATAGAAGTCCTGTACTGTACAGCAACTCCTGTCTCTTGCCTATCCCAATATTATTCTCTCCAGCACTGATGAGGGAGATACATGCTAGCTAAGGAAACACACTGAGAAACCTGGAAACGCCTTTTCAGACCAGGATTCTCATCAAAACTAATGTTAATGGTCCTAGCCACATCGAAGCGTCATGTTTCATTCTCCTGCGTGCGGGTTATATGTATCTAGCGTTTCCCTTAGGAAACTCCTTCACAGGAGTTTTTCAAGTTGGTGGGAAGTAATTAAGCGAACAAACAGTTTTATCTTGCTAATTTCAGAGAAAGTTTTTTCTGAACATTAAAATGGTATAAAATACCGACAGGTGATGGACTGATTACATCGTCTTCAAGTATCTTCTGCTTCTATCAACTTTTCTGTACTCGACTGAAGAAGCCTACTGTGTAGGCGAAACGTTTCGTAATAAAGATAAGATAAGATAAGATTTCGTTCGGATTTTTAACCCCGGAGGGTTAGCCACCCAGGATAACCCAAGAAAGTCAGTGCGTCATCGAGGACTGTCTAACTTATTTCCATTGGGGTCCTTAATCTTGTCCCCCAGGATGCGACCCACACCAGTCGACTAACACCCAGGTACCTATTTGCTGCTAGGTGAACAGGACAACAGGTGTAAGGAAACGTGTCGAAATGTTTCCACCCGCCGGGAATCGAACCCGGGCCCTCCGTGTGTGAAGCGGGAGCTTTAGCCACCAGGCCACCTAACTGTTGCATATGTGTCTTACCTAACAAAGTTTTTTCTCCCGACAACCTCATGTTTCTCCCAACAACCTCACGTTTCTCCCAACAACCTCATGTTTCTCCCAACAACCTCATGTTTCTCCCAACAACCTCACGTTTCTCCCAACAACCTCATGTTTCTCCCAACAACCTCACGTTTCTCCCAACAACCTCACGTTTCTCCCAACAACCTCATGTTTCTCCCAACAACCTCATGTTTCTCCCAACAACCTCACGTTTCTCCCAACAACCTCATGTTTCTCCCAACAACCTCACGTTTCTCCCAACAACCTCACGTTTCTCCCAACAACCTCATGTTTCTCCCAACAACCTCACGTTTCTCCCAACAACCTCACGTTTCTCCCAACAACCTCATGTTTCTCCCAACAACCTCATGTTTCTCCCGACAACCCCATATTGCCTATGTCTCCAACATCAGCTCCAAAGAAACACATCCTCTGAAACTGTTACGAAACTTCAATTAATGAGTCGCCGACCACGAGAATATTTTTGTTTATATTATTTTTACACATACCCAAATTAAATTTCGAATTGTTATTAACTTCCTTAAGGAACAAAACCTCCTCCTTCAACATCTGGAGATTTGATTCTAAATCCCTAGAGAAGAAAGTTATGGTAATACTCCACATTAATTGCAAAACAGCTACAGGATAATTAAGGTGACTTCTCGTGACCTCTGACCTCGCTGATGGAAAGGTAAGTATTGCGCATCTGGCAGCATCGACTTCAGGAAACTGACCCAACTTCTGTTGACCTGCCTCCTTAGGTACTTCTGTGGACCTGCCTTCTCAGGTATCTACTGTGGACCTGCCTTCTCAGGTATCTACTGTTGACCTGCCTTCTCGGGAACTACTGTTGACCTGCCCCTCAGGTATTTGCCGTAGACCTGCCTTCTCAGGTATCTACTGTTGACCTGCCTCCTCAGGTATTACTGTTGATCTGCCTTCTCGGGTACTATAGCTGACCTGCCTTCTCAGATGCTACTGTGGACCTGCCTTCTCAGGTTCTACTCTTGACGTGCCTCCTCAGGTACTACTCTTGACCTGCTTCCTCAGGTACTACTGTTGACCTGCCTCCTCAAGTATCTACTGTGGACCTGCCTTCTCAGGTATCTACTGTTGACCTACCTCCTTAGGTACTACTGTTGACCTGCCTTTTCAGGTACTACTGTTGACCACCTGCCTCTTCAGGTACTACTGTTGACCTGTCTCCTCAGGTACTACTGTTGACCTGCGCTATCAGGTACCTACTGTTGACCTGTCCCCTCAGGTATCTACTGTGGACCTGCCTTCTCAGGTATCTTCCGTGGACCTGCCTCCTGAAATAATTTCTGTGGACCTGCCTCCTGAGTTAACTTCTGTGGACCTGCCTCCTGAGTTAACTTCTGTGGACCTGCCTCCCGAGTTAACTTCTGTGGACCTGCCTCCCGAGTTAACTTCCGTGGACCTGCCTCCTGAATTAACTTCCGTGGACCTGCCTCCTGAGTTAACTTCTGTGGACCTGCCTCCTGAGTTAACTTCCGTGGACCTGCCTCCTGAGTTAACTTCTGTGGACCTGCCTCCTGAGTTAACTTCTGTGGACCTGCCTCCCGAGTTAACTTCTGTGGACCTGCCTCCTGAATTAACTTCTGTGGACCTGCCTTCTGAATTAACTTCCGTGGACCTGCCTCCTGAGTTAACTTCTGTGGACCTGCCTCCTGAATTAACTTCCGTGGACCTGCCTCCTGAGTTAACTTCTGTGGACCTGCCTCCCGAGTTAACTTCTGTGGACCTGCCTCCTGAATTAACTTCCGTGGACCTGCCTCCTGAGTTAACTTCTGTGGACCTGCCTCCTGAATTAACTTCCGTGGACCTGCCTCCTGAGTTAACTTCTGTGGATCTGCTTCATATAACTACTGTGGTCCTTGTGGCGACCTTTGAAAAGGACGCAATGAATAAACTGTATACAATATTACTTTTCATATAATTTTATATTGTTGTTTTCATTAATAGCTAAAATGAAAATATCATGTTTTATAATATTAGACTTATTATATTAGCTTATGTATGTAGGGATAATGTAATAACTACACCTTTCATTGTGCCCAGTGTTGGAGAGTTTTCATTGGCTGCCAGCAATTACAGACTATACCTGCCCACTTGTTATATTGTTCATGTCAGGGGTGAACTGGTACGAGTCACCTGCGTCGGATCTGCAGCCCTACTTCTAGCACACTCTTTCATTGCTTCTCATAGAGGAAGCATCTTGTTTTTTGCTGTGTTTGGGAGAATGCTATTCTCCTCAGCTCGTGTAATATTGACTGCTTTTGGTAGAGTATGTCTCCTTTGGTGAGCTGGGACCTGCATCTCATAACTCGATGCAACTCTGTTCATAGAGCATTATATATTATTATTATTATTATAATCCAGGGGAAGCGCTAAACCCATCAATTTCCTTAACACAGTACGTTGAGATTCTTGAGTGCATCAGAAGTCTTTATTTCACAGAAATTATATTCATGAATGGTTTATGTAAACCAAGCCGAGGGCTCCTATGTGATGTATACCAGTGTGATGTATACCAGTGTGATGTATACCAGTGTGATGTATACCAGTGTGATGTATACCAGTGTGATGTGTACCAGTGTGATGTATACCAGTGTGATGTATACCAGTGTGATGTATACCAGTGTGATGTATACCAGTGTGATGTATACCAGTGTGATGTATACCAGTGTGATGTATACCAGTGTGATGTATACCAGTGTGATGTGTACCAGTGTGATGTGTACCAGTGTGATGTGTACCAGTGTGATGTGTACCAGTGTGATGTATACCAGTGTGATGTATACCAGTGTGATGTGTACCAGTGTGATGTATACCAGTGTGATGTATACCAGTGTGATGTGTACCAGTGTGATGTGTACCAGTGTGATGTGTACCAGTGTGATGTGTACCAGTGTGATGTATACCAGTGTGTATACCAGTGTGATGTATACCAGTGTGATGTATACCAGTGTGATGTATACCAGTGTGTATACCAGTGTGATGTGTACCAGTGTGATGTGTACCAGTGTGATGTGTACCAGTGTGATGTATACCAGTGTGTATACCAGTGTGATGTATACCAGTGTGATGTATACCAGTGTGATGTATACCAGTGTGATGTATACCAGTGTGATGTATACCAGTGTGTATACCAGTGTGATGTATACCAGTGTGATGTATACCAGTGTGATGTGTACCAGTGTGATGTGTACCAGTGTGATGTATACCAGTGTGATGTGTACCAGTGTGATGTATACCAGTGTGATGTGTACCAGTGTGATGTGTACCAGTGTGATGTATACCAGTGTGATGTATACCAGTGTGATGTGTACCAGTGTGATGTGTACCAGTGTGATGTGTACCAGTGTGATGTGTACCAGTGTGATGTGTACCAGTGTGATGTATACCAGTGTGATGTGTACCAGTGTGATGTGTACCAGTGTGATGTATACCAGTGTGATGTATACCAGTGTGATGTATACCAGTGTGATGTATACCAGTGTGTATACCAGTGTGATGTATACCAGTGTGATGTATACCAGTGTGATGTATACCAGTGTGATGTATACCAGTGTGTATACCAGTGTGATGTATACCAGTGTGATGTATACCAGTGTGATGTATACCAGTGTGTATACCAGTGTGATGTATACCAGTGTGATGTGTACCAGTGTGATGTGTACCAGTGTGATGTGTACCAGTGTGATGTGTACCAGTGTGATGTATACCAGTGTGATGTATACCAGTGTGATGTATACCAGTGTGATGTATACCAGTGTGATGTATACCAGTGTGATGTATACCAGTGTGATGTATACCAGTGTGATGTGTACCAGTGTGATGTGTACCAGTGTGATGTATACCAGTGTGATGTATACCAGTGTGATGTATACCAGTGTGATGTGTACCAGTGTGATGTATACCAGTGTGATGTATACCAGTGTGATGTATACCAGTGTGATGTATACCAGTGTGATGTGTACCAGTGTGATGTGTACCAGTGTGATGTGTACCAGTGTGATGTGTACCAGTGTGATGCATACCAGTGTGATGTGTACCAGTGTGATGTGTACCAGTGTGATGTATACCAGTGTGATGTGTACCAGTGTGATGTATACCAGTGTGGTGTATACCAGTGTGATGTATACCAGTGTGATGTATACCAGTGTGATGTATACCAGTGTGATGTATACCAGTGTACTGTAACAATCCTTGGCAACTTTATGCAACTTTCACTTATTTCAGTAAATTTATCATTGTAGGGTAAGGGTAGTCAGGGAAAATTCAGGTGCTTGGATGGTTGATTTCCTACTTACATTAACCATATAAAAGCAACTTTTTCCTGTCATAGTATTAAACTTAAATGGACAAGAGATTCCATTACATAAATTGTTTTCTAGACATACGTGGTTCTTATTATCAATTATTATTATTAACAAGTGCGTAGAAAGTCGGTGTGCAGCTTGTGTGGTGCTGGTGACTGGTCACCTCTACCAGTCAGTGCCCCAGTCACTAACACACTGTACCTCTGCCCACCAGTCAGTGTTTCAATCACTGTAACACACTGTACCTCTGCCCACCAGTCAGTGTCTAAGCCACTGTAACACACTGTACCTCTGTCCACCAGTCAGTGTCTCAGTCACTGTAACACACTGTGTCTCTGTCCACCAGTCAGTGTCTCAGCCACTGTAACACACTGTACCTCTGCCCACCAGTCAGTGTCTCAGTCACTGTAACACACTGTACCTCTGCCCACCAGTCAGTGTCTCAGTCACTGTAACACACTGTGTCTCTGCCCACCAGTCAGTGTCTCAGCCACTGTAACACACTGTGTCTCTGCCCACCAGTCAGTGTCTCAGTCACTGTAACACACTGTGTCTCTGCCCACCAGTCAGTGTCTCAGCCACTGTAACACACTGTACCTCTGCCCACCAGTCAGTGTCTCAGCCACTGTAACACACTATACCTCTGTCCACCATTCAGTGTCTCAGTCACTGTAACACACTGTGTCTCTGCCCACCAGTCAGTGTCTCAGCCACTGTAACACACTGTACCTCTGCCCACCAGTCAGTGTCTCAGCCACTGTAACACACTGTACCTCTGCCCACCAGTCAGTGTCTCAGCCACTGTAACACACTGTACCTCTGCCCACCAGTCAGTGTCTCAGTCACTGTAACACACTGTGTCTCTGCCCGCCAGTCAGTGTCTCAGTCACTGTAACACACTGTACCTCTGCCCACCAGTCAGTGTCTCAGTCACTGTAACACACTGTCTCTCTGCTCACCAGTCAGTGTCTCAGTCACTGTAACACACTATTTCTGCCCACCAGTCAGTGTCTCAGTCACTGTAACACACTGTACCTCTGCCCACCAGTCAGTGTCTCAGTCACTGTAACACACTATCTCTGCCCACCAGTCAGTGTCTCAGTCACTGTAACACACTATCTCTGCCCACCAGTCAGTGTCTCAGTCACTGTAACACACTGTACCTCTACCCACCAGTCAGTGTCTCAGTCACTGTAACACACTGTACCTCTACCCACCAGTCAGTGTCTCAGTCACTGTAACACACTGTACCTCTACCCACCAGTCAGTGTCTCAGTCACTGTAACACACTGTATCTCTACCCACCAGTCAGTGTCTCAGTCACTGTAACACACTGTATCTCTACCCACCAGTCAGTGTCTCAGTCACTGTAACACACTGTATCTCTGCCCACCAGTCAGTGTCTCAGTCACTGTAACACACTGTACCTCTACCCACCAGTCAGTGTCTCAGTCACTGTAACACACTGTACCTCTACCCACCAGTCAGTGTCTCAGTCACTGTAACACACTGTACCTCTACCCACCAGTCAGTGTCTCAGTCACTGTAACACACTGTACCTCTGCCCACCAGTCAGTGTCTCAGTCACTGTAACACACTGTACCTCTGCCCACCAGTCAGTGTCTCAGTCACTGTAACACACTGTACCTCTACCCACCAGTCAGTGTCTCAGTCACTGTAACACACTGTACCTCTGCCCACCAGTCAGTGTCTCAGCCACTGTAACACACTGTACCTCTACCCACCAGTCAGTGTCTCAGTCATTGTAACACACTGTACCTCTGCCCACCAGTCAGTGTCTCAGCCACTGTAACACACTGTACCTCTACCCACCAGTCAGTGTCTCAGTCATTGTAACACACTGTACCTCTACCCACCAGTCAGTGTCTCAGTCATTGTAACACACTGTACCTCTACCCACCAGTCAGTGTCTCAGTCACTGTAACACACTGTACCTCTACCCACCAGTCAGTGTCTCAGTCATTGTAACACACTGTACCTCTACCCACCAGTCAGTGTCTCAGTCATTGTAACACACTGTACCTCTACCCACCAGTCAGTGTCTCAGTCATTGTAACACACTGTACCTCTACCCACCAGTCAGTGTCTCAGTCACTGTAACACACTGTACCTCTACCCACCAGTCAGTGTCTCAGTCATTGTAACACACTGTACCTCTACCCACCAGTCAGTGTCTCAGTCATTGTAACACACTGTACCTCTACCCACACGTAACACAATTCTCCAGTTTAAGTTTTTACAAGTGATTATTAACATTTTACAACAAAATAATTATACATCATTATTGTCTTTAAAGACAAGGAAACAATAATTCCAATATGTCAAATGAATTAATTGCAAAATATTAAATGAAATTTAATAATTATAAATTGAAAGTTTTACGGTTCTGTAATGACGACCTCAGAATTAACTCCTGTTAATGACGACCTCAGAATTAACTCCTGTTAATGACGACCTCAGAATTAACTCCTGTTAATGACGACCTCAGAATTAACTCCTGTTAATGACGACCTCAGAATTAACTCCTGTTAATGACGACCTCAGAATTAACTCAAGTTAATGACGACCTCAGAATTAACTCAAGTTAATGACGACCTCAGAATTAACTCCTGTTAATGACGACCTCAGAATTAACTCCTGTTAATGACGACCTCAGAATTAACTCCTGTTAATGACGACCTCAGAATTAACTCCTGTTAATGACGACCTCAGAATTAACTCCTGTTAATGACGACCTCAGAATTAACTCCTGTTAATGACGACCTCAGAATTAACTCCTGTTAATGACGACCTCAGAATTAACTCCTGTTAATGACGACCTCAGAATTAACTCCTGTTAATGACGACCTCAGAATTAACTCCTGTTATTGACGACCTCAGAATTAACTCCTGTTAATGACGACCTCAGAATTAACTCCTGTTAATGACGACCTCAGAATTAACTCCTGTTAATGACGACCTCAGAATTAACTCCTGTTAATGACGACCTCAGAATTAACTCTGTTAAAAAAATGTTAGTTTACGTTAAGCATTATATTGCAACTTTTTCCAGAGTTAAATATAGTATAATTAAATTATTATATCAGGTATAATAAGGTATTTATGTCTGATCCTTCGGAATAATTGTCATTACAGAATTATTTGACACTTGCTGGTCAGTTATATCTCGAAGATTCAGATATTTATGCAACATATGGGAATCTTTATTAAGGAAACGTTTCGCCACACAGTAGCTTTATCAATCCAATACAAAGCAGAAATGGGTAAGGAGAGGAGGAGTTTGAGGTAATCAGTCAGCCTGAAATCGAGGGACTGATTACCTCAAACTCCTCCTCTCCTTACCCATTTCTACTTTGTATTGGACTGATGAAGCCAATGTGTGGCGAAACGTTTCCTTAATAAAGATTCCCATATGTTACATAACTGTCTCAATCTTCAACCTGTCGGTTTTCAAAACCATTAATCACACAGTTATACCTTAAATAAGAGTTAAAATATTTCAGGTGGACACAATAACTGACGAACAGTTAACCAAATCATAAACGAGAGATTAATGGAGAGTAGAAACAATGACGAAGATAATGATATTTTGACAATTGGATTTAACATCAGAAACATGGCAACAGTTGTGCCTAAGTTCAGTGAGGCTCATCAGGACAAATATTTTATATATGAAAACCCAGGAAGCAGTGTAGAGTTGGCCTATAACCCACTGGCCAGCAGTACTGAACATCCAGTTTTCCCGTAAGGATCAGGAGATGACATCCACCGTATGTCCTCAGGAGTACTATCTGGACTACGAGACTGTGAGGTCCGTCATCCTTAAAAACCTATGCAGTAGTTCCTGCTAAATGCCAATATGTTTTTTCGTGGTTTGTGTCAAAGAATTGAGATTTAACACGATCTTACACATTGAATTTTCAAGGTAGGGCCGTTGTGCAGACATGGATCCTGACTTCGATAAGCTGGTGTAAGTGATGGTGCCTCGTGGCCTGGTGGCTAAACCTTTGCTTCGTACGGTGAGGGTCCGGGTTCAATTCCCGAAGTAGGTAGAAACATTGGGCGTGTTTCCTTACACCGGTTGTCTATGTTCCTAATCAGTAAAATGGGTACCTAGGTGTTAGTCGACTGGTGTGGGTCGCATCCTGGGACAAAACTGACTAATTTGCCCGAAATGCTCTGCATAACAAGCGGCTGTTAATATAGTAGTATGTCATTGATGTCAGCTTGGCCTGTATACCTTGTACATGTACTTGTAGAAATAAATAATATATATATATATATATATATATATATATATATATATATATATATATATATATAAATATATATATATATATATATATATATATAGTGTCGTTCCGAATAGGCAGAACTTACGATCTTGGCTTAAATAGCAACGCTCATCTTGCCATATAGGACAAGTGAAAATTTGTGTATGAAATAATTCCGTCAAATTTATTCTGAACCTAACGAAAAAAATATATTTCATTGTGTTTGTTTAGTATTAAATTACTGCAAACAAATCTAAAATATATTTAGTTGGGTTAGGCTAAAATAAATTGCGCTTGTTATAATAAGGTTAGGTAAGTTTTCTAAGATTCTTTTGGTGCAAAATTAAAATTTTTTACATTAACATTAATGAAAAAATATATCTTTAAACGTATAAGAGAAAATTTTAGAAGTATATATATATATATATATATATATATATATATATATATATATATATATATATATATATATATATATAGGGGGTGGTAGGAGAAGAAAATATTCAAACAGCTCCGGGGAGAACCTTGAGTTTTCTCTGAGGTACGTTTATTGTCTTCTCTGAGGATGAGGTTCCCCATTCCAGCTATAGAGGTGGTACTTCCCTACATATATTTAAAAAAAATATATATATATATATATATATATATATATATATATATATATATATATATATATATATATATATATATATATGTAAGGTTCACGACTAATTGGAAGATAAGACATACCCATCGGCTGTGAAAGCGAACGAAATGGATGTGACATACGAGATCCACCCTGGAAACTACCTACGAAGACCCACTCCTCAGCCTCGGCATATAGTGGTAAGTTCCATCAAGCCCTGTAATTATAATTTCCACGGTTCTATAAATTTGTAATGAAAAACCTGTAAACAGGTAACTATTAAATGGCCAGGAAAACAAAAAAGAATCACTCTCAAAGTAGTCCTCAGAATCAGAGAGCGAACTGCTCTCATTTTCAAAGACAAAGCCAGGATGGAATAATTCTGAAATAATTCTACGTTGCAAACTTAGTCTTAGTTATTTTCGAATGCAATGATTTTTGTCAGTCTGGTTCAGAAAATAGAAAATTCTCATTGCTTCGATATGGTATACAGCCGACGAGAACAGATAAATTATCTAAATGCAACCATAATAGTGACTCTGACAGCGTGGATTTAGCATACTAGATCTGAGCGGTAAAGGAAGCAGTAATGTGCCCGTTTTGCAGTACCTCTAGAGTAGCTTTGAACCACCGAGAGTAACTAAGTGATGTGACCATTTTCAGGGACTATGGGATGTATTCCACCTTTCTGATCTTGAGTAGTGAGTGTGCCACCTCCCACACGTACTGTGGTTAATGTATTGTGACAAGTCCACAGTGCAGTCATATCTAGCATGCCCATGCATATCATAATTTTGGAAAGTAAAATTGATCACACGTATGGCTCTCTCTGGTGAGTTCCCTTTCATAACATACAAATTATGGTCGAAAATTGTGTGTTAAGGTTGGATAATGTATGTAACGAGTCCCTTCAGGGTTTCGCACAAACACTAGAAACAAGTTTATGACCGGGCAATAGACTAGGTACCGGAGCTATTTTCCAAGGTAATTAAGTCGTAAACAGTGCTTATTGTACAGATTTTGGAACGTGAGAACGGCGAACACACATGATATTGAACTAGGATAGATCATCTGACGGGATACAAACTACACTGGCTCCTTCCTGTGGAAATGTTTTTGTGAATCCCGTCCTCTGTGGAATCTCGTTTTGTGTTTCTCAGGGCTCTGGAGTTTGATCTTATACAGTAACGGGACAGCAGCAGCAGAATGATATTCTGTACCTATGTTGTTGCAAATTGTGGAGTGAACAACGTAAAGGAAAATACAGTTACATTCTGGAAATGACAAAAATCAAAACAGGTTTCTTAAACTTTGTAAATCGTAAAAAAAAAAAATTAGTTATTCATGCATTTCCTTGTATTTTCTTTACTTATAGCTACATCAGCCTTTTGATATAGCGTGTAACGGTACATCAGGCCTAATGGCCCAATCTAGGCAGGTCATTCTCAATTTCAACTTAAGTTAATACCTTGTGTAACTTTGAAAATGGTTTTAGCTTGATAAGAACCTACCTAACATGATCCAGTAGGCCTGATGTAGAGCTTCTCTCTGTTTATATGTTCTTTTTGTATGTGAAAAGAGTTCATGTGTTCTAGAAGGGAGTCTGTGGTGCATGTAGGCGTAGGCGTACCATCATCTAAGAACTAGATATTGACCTCTCTGGTCAGGGCCTCGAAAACATCTGATGGCAAAACTGAAGAGAAACGAGAGACTTTCTCTGGTAGACACTTTCAAGTGAGTCAGTTGAGAAGTTTCAAGTCGCTTTTGAAGCAAGAGTAGATAAATTGATAAAGTGCAGGAAAATGATCATGAACAACTCTGAATACAATGTCTTTTTTGACTAAATAAAAGGAATTCGCTAAGTCCAATTTAATCAGGGATTTCTGGCACGTGAGGCTATTACGTGCTGCACGGATTGCAGGATGCTACACCGTAGCTATCTTGGACTCAGCATGATAGTTGGATCGAGATTCCTACATCCTTCAGTTTTAGTACACAGAGGGTTGCCCTCTCAGGAACACCACCAGTGAGACAGATATTAACAAATCTTTCGATCTTCGACTGGAGATGCTCTACATCTTCGACTTGCTGGGTCGAGCATTTGTTAGAAATGTAAGAGCAATATTGATGAGAGAGACTCATCAGCTTTGTACACCTGGTTCCTGGACTGTCACTGATTCAACAAGTGGCAAGCAGTATCAGTTACTACCACTATCACTTGCATTTACACCATCAGCTGCCAACACTGGTAAAAATGAGCTGCATTTCCTTACCAAATTATTCTAATAATTGCTTGTTGATTGGCAAGTGTGTGTGTGTGTGTGTGTGTGTGTGTGTGTGTGTGTGTGTGTGTGTGTGTGGAGGGTTGACATGACTGTATAATACCTGTGTATACATGTAGCAGTGAAAAATCAGCTACAACCACCATTATCTCCCACCACCTCCCACACCATCACTACCACCAATTTGATAAAAACTAGACGTGTTTCGGTAACTTGCCGGTCCGATACAAGTATCACTGTATTCCATAATAACCTCAGTCCCCAGTTCCTCAATACTATCAACTCGAGAGTTGAAGAAAATCAGGAGAGGTATTCATAAGTTATCATAGGGAGACTAATATCCAAAGTTCTTCAGTAATAATGGTAAATTAGACATGTGATAAATGGCTTTGAAAAATCGACAAGTTGAAGACTGAGACACTTACGCAACATATGGGAATCTTTATTAAGGAAACGTTTCGCCACACAATGGCTTTATCAGTCCAATACAAGGCAGAAAGGGTAAGGAGAGTATTAGTTTGAGGTAATCAATCCCTCAGCTGGAATCAATGTGTTCAGTCCATCTGAACACATCGATTCCAGGCTGAGGGACTGATTACCTCAAACTCCTCCTTTCTACTCTGTACTGGACTGATGAAGCCACTGTGTGGCGAAACATTTCCTTAATAAAGATTCCTATATGTTGCGTAAGTGTCTCAATCTAAATGAGACATGTACCGCTCAGATGTAATTGAAACCTTTCAAAGGGAGTGAATGTACCAATTTCCTGAAATACACAAGCATATTAGGTTTGAAGACGCTCTGAAGTAGCATTATCAAGTTATCAGCATGTAGGAGCTGAAGCGAAACAAATGCAACTTTTAGAAGTTATGGCACTAAAAGCATCATTTCGATTTTTCAGTTTCTTACAAAAAAAGGGCAAGTTGGCACTTACACAGGTTAAAATCAGTCCAAACTTTTATCTAAGACTGACCAGATTTTAAATAATAAAGTGGATTTTATGTTAATACACACACACACACACACACACACACACACACACACACACACACACACACACACACACACACACACACACACACACACACGCACATTACTGGCACCACGGACCAACCAGCCAGTCTAGGACGACTGATCAATAGATTGTACTGCACTTGACAGTGTCTCACCTTATTACTCTATTCTCTCTATACACTCCCACATCTTTCTCCCTCAGCTCCCCTCCCTATCACACACACACACACACACACACACACACACACACACACACACACACACACACACACACACACACACACACACAAGTACATACGCTCGCTCTCTCAACTATATAACCTTCAACAAGCTAAAATAACAAATATAACAAAATCAACAAAGGTATACCTTTGACAAATTAAAATGCATAAAGAAGATAATAACTTACAAACAACAAGAATCAGATGAACCATCTTCCTGAGCAACAACAGAATATACCACACAGCTTACCCACCAGCGGTAATGTTTGATAAATCATTAGACGGTAAAGTACTAAGAGAATGGAAGCTAACAAATGTTATTCCTGTATTTAGAAAGGGAAACATAACTTGGGTCTTCGGCTATCGTCCCATCAGGTTAACGTCAATTTTAGGTAAACAAAGGGTGACTATTAGGGATACGATAGTTGTTTGCACGTAAAATAACGATAAATTAATACTTTAAGGCCTGACTAAATTACTCGAATTTTTCAATAATATATACAAAACTGGGCATTCGAAAATGTCGAAGAATTCTCGCCTTAATAAAAGCATATGATATTAGAACATAAGAAAGAAGGAAAATTGCAACAGGCCTACTGGCCCATGCGAGGCAGGTCCAATTCTCCTACCGGCTTAAGCCAATGCCTTAACTTAGTCAGGTCAAGTCACGTTCACTTAAGGAAGTATTGGAGACAAACTTCACGTCTGGATGAAGGAATGGCTCACAAACAGGAAACAGAGGTACTGAACGGAGAGTTAAGTTGATAACGGTATAAAATACCCAACAAGTTGACGAGCAAGACACATGTGCAACAGCTGGGTATCTTTATCGTTTAAACGTTTCACCTAAAGCTTGTTTAATCAGGTGTAGTAGTGAGGTAAAAACGTAATCAGTCCATCAACATTGGAGAAGTGTCTGGGTGGCTACACGTAACGAGTGGAGTTCCTCAGGGATCGGTTCTTGGGTCAACCTTCTTCACAATGTACATATACAGGGCTAATATCCAGGATTGCAAAATCTGAGGATGACACATAATTTGAGAAAAGATCAGCCTCAACAGCAGATTATCTGAATATTTCGAGTGGTTTAGATCTGTTGGCGCTGCTGTAGAAAACACGCAAGATAAGAATCAATATGTACAAACAATAATGGTATAAACCTTGGTAATAAATACCGACAAGTTGGTTTAGAAAGACACGTAAGCAAACACTATGACATATTTATTAGAAAACGTTTCGGTCCTGGGACCTTGATCACTTCATAGTGTTTGCTTACTTGTCTTTCTAAACCAAAAAAACTATAATTCATCCTGGATATAACAATTTTAAATATGAAGACAAAAAGCTTGACAACAATATAACGAAAACAAGAGGAGACAAGGACCCTCGGGGTGATTATGAGCAACGACCTGAAAAGTACTAAATACATTTCTGAGAGCAGGAAAGCGAACAGAAGATATATTAGAGAGGGTACAGAGAAACCATATGAAGAAATATTCAAATTATTCAAACATTATCTCTTATGATATTGAAAGTACAAGATCTTATTCAGACCTGTAAAATAATGACTGGATTTGAAGCACCCAACTCAAGGAACTATTTGAAATGTAAAATGAATTCACAAAACGAGACAATGGAATGAAACTCAGAGGCAAAATTTAATTATAACATTTAATTATAACAGAACGGATCAAACTACTTGCTGAAATTGTAAACTCAAAGATAAACCAGTCATCTAAAAACTGCTAGGCAGTCACTATTCAGGTATAGGCCTGGTCACAGACCGGGCCGCGGGGGCGTTGACTCCCGGAACTCTCTCCAGGTAAACTCCAGGAAGACAATGCTGGGAAACCGGTAATCAACGGATGAGACAAATAGTGGTAAACGCGGACCATTGTGCAGGTCATAGTACTGGTGTGTATCCACATGCACTACAAAATTCAGAAGCAGAATTCATGGGCACCGGAAATAGAACTACTGGCACACACCAGCTGGGTAAGAACCACTGGCACACCAGCTCGGTAAGAGGCGCTGGCACACACCAGCAGGGTAAGAGACACTGGCACACTAGCTCCGTAAGAGGCACTAGCACACACCAGCTGGGTAAGAGGCACTAGCACACACAAGCTGGGTAAGAGACATTGGCACACACCAGCTGGGTAAGAGGCACTGGCACACACCAGCTGGGTAAGAGACACTGACACACACCAGCTGGGTAAGAGACACTGGCATACACCAGCTGGGTAAGAGGCACTGGCACACACCAGCTGGGTAAGAGGCACTGGCACACACCAGCTGGGTAAGAGGCACTGGCACACACCAGCTGGGTAAGAGGCACTGGCACACACAAGCTGGGTAAGAGGCACTGGCACACACAAGCTGGGTAAGAGGCACTGGCACACACCAGCTACGTAAGAGGCACTGGCACACACCAACAGGGTAAGAGGCACTGGCACACACCAACAGGGTAAGAGGCACTGGCACACACCAACTGGGTAAAAGGCACTGGCACACACCAGCTACGTAAGAGGCACTGGCACACACCAACAGGGTAAGAGGCACTGGCACACACCAACAGGGTAAGAGGCACTGGCACACACCAACAGGGTAAGAGGCACTGGCACACACCAGCTGCGTAAGAGGCACTGGCACACACCAACAGGGTAAGAGGCACTGGCACACACCAACAGGGTAAGAGGCACTGGCACACACCAACTGGGTAAAAGGCACTGGCACACACCAGCTACGTAAGAGGCACTGGCACACACCAACAGGGTAAGAGGCACTGGCACACACCAACAGGGTAAGGGGCACTGGCACACACCAGCTGCATAAGAGGCACTGGCACACACCAACAGGGTAAGAGGCACTGGCACACACCAGCTGGGTAAGAGGCACTGGCACACACCAGCTGGGTAAGAGGCACTGGCACACACCAGCTGGGTAAGAGGCACTGGCACACACCAGCTGGGTAAGAGGCACTGGCACACACCAGCTGGGTAAGAGGCACTGGCACACATCAACTGGGTAAGAGGCACTGGCACACACCAGCTGGGTAAGAGACACTGGCACACACCAGCTGGGTAAGAGGCACTGGCACACACCAGCTGGGTAAGAGGCACTGGCACACACCAGCTGGGTAAAAGGCACTGGCACACACCAACTGGGTAAGAGGCACTGGCACACACCAGCTGGGTAAGAGGCACTGGCACACACCAGCTGGGTAAGAGGCACTGGCACACACCAGCTGGGTAAGAGGCACTGGCACACACCAGCTGGGTAAGAGGCACTGGCACACACCAGCTGGGTAAGAGGCACTGGCACACACCAGCTGGGTAAGAGGCACTGGCACACACCAGCTGGGTAAGAGACACTGGAACAATACAAGTAGTACGATTGAAACACCAGCAAATAAGCAAAGGTAATCGTATCCCTTCTTTCCCTCTTTATTGTAAATTTATTGTAAATAGTTTGGTATACTTTTCCCCCTGCAGTGGAGGGTGTGGACAGAACCTTCTGCTTCTTTTGCCTTTGTCTTCAACATTACACGAAGCACGATTTTCTCGTCGCACTGAAAGCTCAGAACAATGGTAAGCGAGTTTTAAAACTAGCAAGTTAATGCGTTATTCACTGGTTATCTCGTTTTAAAACTGGACTGCCAAGGCTTCGACCCTTATGTATGGATACTTGTTGACGATCTTGTCATTACGATTAATAAGTCACACGATAGTCCTTATAACAAAGAAGGTAGATAACCTTGGTGTGGACTTCCAAAGCTTTTGCTGTCTTTTCCATGGTCTCCGTCTCTCTCTGTCTGTCTGTCTGTCTCTCTCTCTCTCTCCCCTAACTCCCCCTTCTTTTCTTCTCCGTTCATCAGAGTTCCTCGTCCCCTCACTGTTGACCGGACGTGACAGGGAGGGGTGAGACAAGGGAAGAGAAGTGGGTGATGAGAGTGGAAGAAGGGAGATGAAGGCGGCAGGAGTTTAGTTCAGAAAAAACTGCAAAACACACTCACACACACAGAAACCGGCATGTCAACTGGAGTTTACCTGGAGAGAGTTCCGGGGGTCAACGCCCCCGCGGCCCGGTCTGTGGCCAGGCCTCCTGGTGGATCAGAGTCTGATCAACCAGGCTGTGACTTCTGGCTGCACGCAATCCAACGTACGAGCCACAGCCCGGCTGGTCAGGTACCGACTTTAAGTGCTTGTCCAGTGCCAGCTTGAAGCCTGCCAGGGGTCTATTGGTAATCCACCTTATGTATGCTGGGAGGCAGTTGAACAGTCTCGGGCCCCTGACACTTATTGTATTGTCTCTTAACGTGCTAGTGACACCCCTGCTTTTCATTGGGGGGATGTTGCATCGTCTGCCGAGTCTTGCTTTCGTTGTGAGTGATTTTCGTGTGCAAGTTCGGTACCAGTCCTTCTAGGATTTTCCAGGTGTATATAATCATGTATCTCTCCCTCCTGCGTTCCAGGGAGTACAGGTTCAGGAACTTCAAGCGCTCCCAGTAATTGAGGTGTTTTATCTCCGTTATGCGCGCCGTGAAGGTTCTCTGTACATTTTCTAGGTCAGCAATTTCACCTGCCTTGAAAGGTGCTGTTAGTGTGCAGCAATATTCCAGCCTAGATAGAACAAGCGACCTGAAGAGTGTCATCATGGGCTTGGCATCCCTAGTTTTGAAGGTTCTCATTATCCATCCTGTCATTTTTCTAGCAGCTGCGATTGATACAATGTTATGGTCCTTGAAGGTGAGATCCTGCGACATGATCACTCCCAGGTCTTTGACGTTGGTTTTTCGCTCTATTTTGTGGCCGGAATTTGTTTTGTACTCTGATGAATTTTAATTTCCTCGTGTTTACCATATCGGAGTAATTGAAATTTCTCATCGTTGAACTTCCTATTGTTTTCTGCAGCCCACTGAAAGATTTGGTTGATGTCCGCCTGGAGCCTTGCAGTGTCTGCAATGGAAGACACTGTCATGCAGATTCGGGTGTCATCTGCAAAGGAAGACACGGTGCTGTGGCTGACATCCGTGTCTATGTTAGATATGAGGATGAGAAACAAGATGGGAGCGAGTACTGTGCCTTGTGGAACAGAGCTTTTCACCGTAGCCGCCTCGGACTTTGCTCTGTCAGGGTAGAAGTGCTGGACACAATACAAACAACCGAGAAGGTGAAAAGGCTGCTAAAGCGAATAGACACCACAAAGGGAGTGGCAGCGGACACACTCCGTGGGTCCTGAGAAAGGGAGCAGAGGTGCTGTGTGTGTCACTAACAACACTCGTCAACACATCTATCGAAACAGGGCAACTACCTGAGGTGTGGAAGGCACCAAATGTAGTCCCAATTTTTAAGAAAGACCCGCAGAATTAAACTACAGACCAGTGTTTCTGATATGTATAGTATGCAAAGTCATGGAGAAGATAATCAGGAGAAGAGTAGAAGAGCACCTAGGAAAGAACGAGCTTGTATGTAACAACCAGCATGGCTTCAGGGAAAGGAAATCCTGTCACAAACCTTCTGGAGTTTTACGGCAAGTTCACGGAAGTAAGACAAGAGAGAGAGAGAGAGAGAGAGAGAGGGGGGGGGTGAGTTGATTGCATTTTCTTGGACTCTAAGGCTTTCGACACTGTTCCACACAAGAGACTACTGCAAACGCTAGAGGATCAGGCAGGTATAACAGGAAAGGCACTGCAGTGGATCAGAGAATACCTGACAGGGAGGCAACAACGAGTCATGGTACGTGATGAGGTATCAGACGGACATTAGCGAGCAATGAAGAAAGTATCAGTAATACTGTCAATAACTGTTCTATAATCAGGTGACTTACGATCAAAGCTGCCAAACACATTCCAAGAATCACGGCTCCATAACTTCCAAAATCTTTTGCGGCTCAGCTTGAAACGTTCTAAAAATGAACCTTGTAATCTGAAGACGACTGAG
Source organism: Cherax quadricarinatus (assembly GCF_038502225.1). NCBI lineage: Eukaryota > Metazoa > Arthropoda > Malacostraca > Decapoda > Parastacidae > Cherax > Cherax quadricarinatus. Next base: position 33,336,561 of record NC_091321.1, on the reverse strand, counting down.
TGACATTCACTTGTGTCGGCGGCCATTTACTGACTTTACGAGTTAAATGGTGTGATTTTTGTTCATTCCCGTAACATTACGTCAACTTATTTTGAGTTTATCTCTTCTCAACAGTTTCAATATTAATACCTGGTGCATTTTATGGACAGGATATCTAGGGGCTGTTTTCTAACATGCTATTTTTTCACTATAATCTACATTGTCCACAATTACTATCGCATTTACTTTGTATTTATGGACAGGATAGATTTTAGGAGAAAAATAAAAATATTAGGATACAGGGAAAGGTCACGTGACACTTAATCATCATTTTTAATTTGTTTGCGAGCAAATTTATTATACTAAATTAGTTTAAAAACTTGGAATTGTGGGAGTTCATGAATTAACTAAAGAATGTCTCTTCTGATCGGATTCAAATTTTTCATTAATTTATTAAATTATTTATTTATCTTAAAGTAAAAGATCATTATAATGCAACTGTCCGAGACAAAAATGGCCGATAAAAAGGAAAAAAAGTATTTTTTTTCCGTCAGTAAATTATAACTACGTAAATTTCGTTATTTATTAATGAATCATAATTATTTCTGACATTACACAACAAATCATTCTTCTTCAATTGTAAATAAGATTTATATCAAATTCACTCAGTGAATTTTTTACTTTGATTCAAAATTTAAGAAAATCTAAATTGTCAAAACAAATTTAAAAACCATGATGATTCATTCTCATTCTTCTAGTTACTTAAAAAAAAGTAATTAAGCCCATTGTTAATGGTCAGCACTTTTCCTATGTCCAGTTTTCCTGTACGCGAATGTTCAAAGTGTTTCTACATCACCAGTTACACACCCTTTCAATACAAAAATAAATAATTTGTACATTATTATAATCAAAAAGAAGCGCTAAGCCACAAGGGCTATGCAGCAATAATTTGTACAGTAAATAAAGTTGACGTTGAACGACTCCCATTTTCTCCTTTAAGTGCTGCAGTACACACTGATCCATACATCACATATCAAACTCTCATTGTATATTCACTGAGCGATATTCATCTGTCTATATATAGAATGGTAGATACACACTAATTTGTGTAAACATAGTTTGCAGCAAATACGAATATCGTATGTCAACTAAGAGTTACACACATGTTGATGTATCTACACCAAGATCTTGCTGCAGATCTTGCAGAAGGTAGAAAAATCATGGCATTTTTTAAATCAAAGAAAAGGCACAGAAAGCAGTGAAGAGTTTTTACGAGGATAGTGAGGCTCAAGTTAGAGTATGTAGGAAAGAGGGAGATTATTTCCCAGTAAAAGTAGGCCTTAGACAAGGATGTGTGATGTCACCGTGGTTGTTTAATATATTTATAGATGGGGTTGTAAGAGAAGTAAATGCGAGGGTCTTGGCAAGAGGCATGGAGTTAAAAGATAAAGAATCACACATAAAGTGGGAGTTGTCACAGTTGCTCTTTGCTGATGACACTGTGCTCTTGGGAGATTCTGAAGAGAAGTTGCAGAGATTGGTGGATGAATTTGGTAGGGTGAGCAAAAGAAGAAAATTAAAAGTGAATACAGGAAAGAGTAAGGTTATGAGGATAACAAAAAGATTAGGCGATGAAAGATTGGATATCAGATTGGAGGGAGAGAGTATGGAGGAGGTGAATGTATTCAGATATTTGGGAGTGGACGTGTCAGCGGATGGGTCTATGAAAGATGAGGTGAATCATAGAATTGATGAGGGGAAAAGGGTGAGTGGTGCACTTAGGAGTCTGTGGAGACAAAGAACTTTGTCCTTGGAGGCAAAGAGGGGAATGTATGAGAGTATAGTTTTACCAACGCTCTTATATGGGTGTGAAGCATGGGTGATGAATGCTGCAGTGAGGAGAAGGCTGGAGGCAGTGGAGATGTCATGTCTGAGAGCAATGTGTGGTGTGAATATAATGCAGAGAATTCGTAGTTTGGAAGTTAGGAGGAGGTGCGGGATTACCAAAACTGTTGTCCAGAGGGCTGAGGAAGGGTTGTTGAGGTGGTTCGGATATCATGTGGGAGTTCGACACGTGGATTGGGTAAAGTAATACTCACGTAGGCTGGTAGTACGTATAATTACAGACAAGGTGAGTATTACTTTACCCAATCCACGTGTTGAACTCCCACATGATAAATGGTGACAGCGGTGTGGAGCATGGATTTAAGTTTTAAGGGTAATTCAAGACGTTAAAAGACTGTTTGTGAGTAGCCGGCGGGTCAAAGGTGAACCTCCAGCCAGCCGCTTACCCTCACTCACCACCTCCAGCCTGCAAGCCTGTTGTAGCCGTTTCAAGCTTCCTGGCTTAGTTCGTGTGCTAATTGCTTCAATCTCCGAGGGGTTGACCCGGATTTTGCAATTAAGCCAGTCAGTAAGCCAGACTGTGGAAGTGAATGCCAGTCAGCCTATCATCCAGCCTGTCTCCTGTCATCCACTTGCTCCTCCGTGCTTTGTGCATCGTTACACGTCTTCCAGTCAGCCATTCTCGTGGGATAAGCCAGTCAGCCAACCCAGCTGAGAGAGAGAAGTAAGCCACGCAGTAAGAAGTAAGCCAAGTTCCTCTGAAGTATTGTCTATATCGCTTTGTGCTCCCTGTTGGATGCTAAGAGTGGTTTTCACCATTCCTGTGGCATAGAGTGGCTTATCAAGCCACCTTTGTGGGTAGTAGTGGAGTGCGCGCCAGTGCGCCAGTGAGTCATCTCGCCCACACTCTCCCTCCACAACCACCACCAGCCACCCACCTCATCTACCTGTGGTTGTTTGCACCCTTGTACCGGGTCCTAATACTGTTTTGGCTCACATAATTGGTCAAGAGATGTAGCGGAGTGCCAACGATAAAACCCAATTATGGGAGTCCACCGAGAAAGCGCATTTCTTCCGACAACAGTGAGTGTAGGAGGCGTCAGTCATCACCGCGCAGGACAACCTACAACCTACCCTCATCACCAGTAATCACCCGACTACTACAGATTTCAGTGATAATTTAGAGACATTTTTTCTTGCATTTAAAGACATTTGCGTGTGTGAGACATTTATAGTAAATTTCTTGTGTACTCTAAACCTTGTGTTTTCAGTGTAGACTCAGTGTTTCTTTGACTCGTTATTTTTGCAATATTTTTCAGTGTTTTCGCTCATCTTATATTTTTTTTATTCTGTGTTTTTTTTTATGCTACTCCTGTCTGTAGTAAGTATTATTGTGTAGTGTACCAATCAGTCACTCTGTGTGAAGTGATTCATTTTTTTTATCGTGTATTCTTTCAGCATTGTATTCTCCAGTAATTGTCATTGTATTTCACGCAGTGATATTCACCCCAGTATACCAAATTATCCATTTATTTCTATGTGTGTCTTTTTTTCGTATGCCAGCAGTGTCTCATTCCTCTAATTTTTTCGCAGACTGTGTACCATTATTTTTGCCAGCAAATTTTTGTTGTATCAGTCACAGCAAGATTTTGTTGTAAGAATATACTAATAATGTTGTGTGCCCCACCACTGTAAGTGTTAAACTACCCGTTTTGTTCCTTTGTTTTATTTTATTCATATTTTTATATTTCTTTGAACTAATTCACTCTTGATGTAATTTCAATTACTTTTAACATAAAGTGTTTTCTTTACTCTGTTTGAGTAAATTGTTTTGTCTAATTTACAATTAAGAGTTAAAGTGTTCAATCAGTTTTTTTCTTCATATTTTTATTTTATCATTTAACCTGAGTTTTCCCAGTGACACTTTATTACTGCAGTGAATTATTTTGTTGCACTTGTTCTGCAGTGAATTATTTTGTTGCACTTGTTCTGCAGTGAATTATTTTGTTGCACTTGTTCTGCAGTGAATTATTTTGTTGCACTTGTTCTGCAGTGAATTATTTTGTTGCACTTGTTCTGCAGTGAATTATTTTGTTGCACTTGTTCTGCAGTGAATTATTTTGTTGCACTTGTTCTGCAGTGAATTATTTTGTTGCACTTGTTCTGCAGTGAATTATTTTCTTTTATTGATATTTTTATGAATTATATTTTAATTTTGTCTATGCATTCTTAGAAAATATTTAAATTTCCCAGTTAACAATTTAATAATTTTATTTTCTACTTTTTAAATTGATTTAAAATTTTATTAATGAATTTCTTTATTAGCAAGAGTAAAGACAGCTCATTTTGCATTTAATTCAGTCTCCAGTAATATTTTTACTTGTATATTTCAATGTAAATTTTTTCTTGACCAATAGTCCTTCACATTGAGTTGTCCTTCCTCTTGCAGTGTATCTTAGACATTTTTTTTATTCCTTCTGCAGAATTAGTTGCATCTCCTTTATTTCAATTCTAGAATTTTATATCATTTTATTATTTTTGCCTTATTTGTTCTCGTGCTACTTTGCCATTATGTCTCACATACCGTCAAGTGATACTTTAGTGAATGTCGATACTCAGACCTCTCAGGCTACTGTTGCCCCTGTCATCAGTCCTCACAGTTCCTTACCGACTGACAGACCGATCCAGACACCGAGATACTATAGTTATACTCGTGATTCCCTTGATGCGTTACCTTTATTCAATGGCCATGTACATAGTCTTGAAGCATGGTTTGCGGCCATTCGTTCTCGTGCTAGTACTCTAGTTGAAGGTCCTCCTTCAGAGGAAAGTCTTATCAGACTTGCTAAAGAAGCTCTTTATCGATCCCCTGCTGCTGTTCACGTTGTTGATCTCCTTGATATGCAAGACTTCAGGAATCTCACTAAGTGGTCACAATATGAGGAACTGATTCGTTCTTTCCTTGTCCCAGTAAAAACAGCTGATCCATATGTCGTTCTTAGGGAACTAGTGAATGCTACACCCATGAGTAATGAATCGTTGAGTGCATTTGCTGTTAGATTAGACAAACTTTTATCATCATTTATCAATGCTGTCCAATCATCATCTTTTCTCCCTGAAGAGGTTAAACCATTCACAGAACCGTTTGCTAAAATAGCAGCTTTTGGAGCAATTAAAGAACTAATGCCACCTGCTTCCGTGTGTGCTTATGAGGCTCATCCTCCAACTGTGACGATGGAACCACTTACAGCCTTAAATCATGTACGTTCCTTGTGCCCCCAGGGTACTTTCCCTTGTATCAAAAGTAATGTCACACATATGCCTCAGTCTGCACCACCTCTTGTTTGCGCCACAGAGACAAATCGTGGTCGTCAACCATCTCAGAGATCACCAAGAACCAGTGTACAGAGTCGTTATACACCTCGTAGTATTCGTAGTACATTCAGTAACCATAGTCGGCGGACTTGTTATAACTGTGGTTTCCGTGGCCATATTGCAATTAATTGTCCTGATAGTTACCCTAAGAGACGTCGTACTGATGATGAGTACCCTCTTCCCTACTGTACTTATAATAGAATACATGGACATGACACATCTGAGTGCAATGCTCTCTATAACCTTCATTACTCTAGGTCTTTCCGTGGCCGTTCCAACCGCAGAACCCGTAGAGGAAACAGATATCGTGGTTCTCAAAATAACCAGAACCAGGCTCATTCTTCCAATTCTCAAACTAACCAGAACCAGGCTCGTTCTTCCAATTCGGGGGAATTCGAGCGCCCCAGTCAAACCGTCCCATGGTGACAGTAGGTGATAATGAGTACACCATCCCCGTTCACAATTCCTTTGAATCCTTAAGCAGTCTCGAGAATGACAATCCTGCTGATGATGTTGCTTCACATGTCTCTGACATAGATGATTTTGGGGATGAAGTAGAACAAGTCTTTTCTGATGACAATCCACCTTTTTGTTTGCACATAACTTCCAATGCAACCATAGGCCCTATAGTGCAAGCATCTGTTTATAATGCGCCCGTTCATTTGTTCATGGACTCTGGTGCGCAAGTCAATATTATTAGGTCTAGTTTAAGGATAAGCAGTTACGACATGTCCTTCTCGTAGAACCGACTCATGTGTCCTCCCTTAGTGGAGTAGCTGGTTCTCACCCGCGTGTCCGAGGTCGGACTTCCCTAACCTTTTCTATCCAAGGTAGAGACTTCACTGCTTCCTTCCTTGTTGTCGACCTTCTACTGGGCTTTGCTTCCATGCGAGACTTACGCATTGTGCTCGACCCTTATCGATGGCATGCCCAAATTGACGACTTGATCGTTCCATTCTGGGGTTACCAGCTTGGATCAGAAATCTGTTATACTGCTGCAGAGTATGATGTACGGATTAAGTCCTTACAAGCTAATGCATTCTCCAGTAGCGTACCCAAGCGGTCAGGCACTGGTAATTCTGTCACTCCCATCAGTGTTCCACCTATACCTTCAGACTTGCAGGATAGTCCGATGCCTCAAGTGTCCGAGGACACTCAGATTGCCTTGAGTGCACAACCTATCCCTGCAATGACTGCTAGTTCGAGTGGTAGTTTCTCCACAGGGGACGCCTTGTCGGAAAACAATTACTTGCAACTAGTAATGCCATCTCTTGTTGATGTCACATGCCGTCTGCAGAAAGACGTCTCTGTTGCGGCTAGTGCTCTCACTAGAGTGTCTGTTGTTGTTCCTAGTGTTCCAGATGGTGATAACGTCCTAGTTGACAGTGATTCCTGCAAAGTAAAAGGTCTATTTGTTGAACCATCCTTACATGTTGTAAGAGATAGTAAGATCCATTTCTTCCTGGCCAACACTTCTGGTCACAGTGTTCGCCTCAGAGCAAATACCAATCTTGTTGACCTTGTTCACTATCCTTACCCTGTTCAGGTAGAGGATGAGTTGTCACCTGACCAGTGGGTCGGTGCTATTTCTGCCGGGGAGACCTCATCCACTTCACTGGATCAATCTGTTCCACCAGTTGAGGAGAAAGACTTAGCTCCCACTGACTTCCCAGATGAAGTCAAGCGTTTGTTGACTCTGTTGAACAAACGTCATAAAGCCATTGCTTTACCAGGTGAGAAGATGGGTATAATGAACTTATTGTCCCATCGTATTCCACTTGAACCTGGTACTAGACCTATCTACATACCTGCGTACAGAATGCCTCATTCACAAGTTGCTGTCGCAGAAGAATTGATCAATCAAATGCTTGATGATGGAGTTATTGCACCTAGCAATTCCCCTTGGAATGCACCCTTGATACTAGTACCTAAGAAGGATGGTACTTGGCGCCCAGTGATTGACTTTAGGAAGTTAAACGCGAAAACCATTCCAGATCGCTTTCCACTCCCTGTACTGGGTGATCTTTTACGTAATATCGGAGATAACAAAGTCTTTTCAACCCTGGATTTGTTACAAGGGTTTTGGCAAGTCCCTCTTCACGAGGACAGCCAAGAGCTAACTGCATTCTCCACTCCTACAGGTCATTATCACTTCCTCCATATGGTGTTTGGATTATGATCTTCCCCTATCACGTTCTCAAGGCTCATGACTAATATCTTTAGAGGTCTCATAGGTAATGCACTTATGGTGTACTTAGATGACGTAATCGTCATGTCTAAAGACGTGGATACACACTTGAAAAGACTTGATGTAGTACTTGGTAAGCTTGAAGAAGCCAATTTAAAGATCAAACTGTCTAAATGTCAATTTTTCAGATCAGAAATTAAGTTTCTTGGTCACGTAGTCACTCCTAGAGGGGTTACGACTGACCAAAGTAAAGTAACTGCAGTACTAAATTTTCCAACTCCCAAAACTGCTGATGCCGTAAGATCCTTTGTGGGCTTAGCAGGTTTTTATAGATCCTTCATTGCCAATTTTTCTTCCATAGCTGCTCCTCTAACTGAGTTGCTTAAGAAAGATGCTCCTTTTGTTTGGACCTTCCGTCAAGAAAGAGCATTCCAAACTCTAAAAGAAAAGCTAACATCTGCTCCAATTTTGAAATTTCCAGATTTTTCTAAGCCCTTCTATCTGACAACTGATGCTAGTTCAATTGGCATAGGTGCCGTACTAGCTCAGAAGACCGATGGCAAGTACAACGCAGTTGCATTTGCTAGCCGAGTCCTTACAAAGGCTGAACGTAATTATACAGTAACTGAGCAAGAAGCTTTAGCAATAGTATGGTCTTTAAAGCACTTCCGAGACATTATTTATCAGTACTCTGTTCATGTCTTGACAGACCATGCTCCACTGATACCCTTATTCCAGAACAAACAACCTACTGGAAGGTTAGCCAGATGGACCTTGACTATCCAAGAGTTCAATCCCACCTTTGAGCATTTACCTGGCAAGTCAAATGTAGTCGCAGATGCCTTATCGCGACATGTTAGTATAGTAACTGCAGACCCTCCATTTAGTGCTGAAGATGTAAAGAATGCTCAACGAACAGATCCCATGTGGTCTGGTGTGATTCGATTCCTGCTCCAGGAAGATCTTATTCTGACTGTGAAGCCACCAGCACCCATCAGTGACTTTGTCATGAACCAAGAATTACTGTATCGAACAGCCGAGTTGGGTACTCCTAGCAGAAGAGTATACCAGTTAGTAATTCCACAGTCACTAGTGAATGTAGCCTTACAGCTAGTTCACGATGTACCAGGTGTTGCACACCCTGGTATGGATCGTTCAGTAAAACAAGCCAGATTGAAATACTTTTGGCCTCGTATGGCAACTGATATTTCTGAGTATGTTAAGAAATGTAGTGTCTGCATGCAACATAAAGGCAATGCTAATGGTCCTAATCCAATCCAAGTATATCCAACTACTAGCGAACCGTGGGAAAGAGTTGCGCTAGATTTGTTAACTAATTTCCAATGTTCCCTCCAAGGTAACAAACATCTGTGTGTTATGGTAGACCATTTCACCAGATATTGTGAGTTAGTTCCTATTGCAGATAAGACTGCCGAGACAGTAGCTAAAGCGTTTAAAGAACGCATTATCTGGAGGCATACCACCCCTAAGTCACTAGTAACAGATAATGGAGGTGAATTCTGTAATGAGATTCTTGAAAATTTGTGTACCTTGTACAAGATCTCTAAATCCACCATTGTTCCTCATCATCCTGCCAGCAATGGGTTAGTGGAACGAACCAATAAGAAAGTACTTGATGTCTTGAGAGCCACTATCAATCCCAACAGTGAAACTTGGGATGAAGTTATGCCTGATGTGCAGTGTGCTATAAATTCTGCTTACAATGTTTCTATAGGTGACACTCCACATTATGCATTGTATGGTGTAGATAAACGTTTGCCTTATGAGTTGTTATATTCTAATCCGAAACCAAATTACAACCCTGATGATTTCATAGCAACTCGTACCAGCTTAGCTCAAAGTGTTTTTAGAAGAATCCGTGTAACACTTCATAAATCAACAGCAGAATTTACAAGAGTCGCAAACACTCGAGCAAAGCCATCCAAAATCAAAGTAGGTTCGAGAGTTATGCTGATTAACTTTAACAAAACATCTGCAATGCCAAAGCTTGATCAAAAGTTTGTTGGTCCTTATCGAGTAGTTGAACATATCACTGGTAATAAGTATAAGGTTAGAGAGATTAGTACTGGTCAGTATAAAGAATCGCATTTAGATCATATGAAGTTAGTATGTGATGATAATGATGTTCCAACCCAGACTAATGTGACAGACTCTGACAATCCTCCTGATCCTGTACTCTCTTCCTCTGATACTCAGTCAGACGATCAACCTGAATGTCGTTATTCCCTACGTACACGACAGGTATTGAGAAATCCTCAAGTATCATTTGTAATATCCAATTCAGATTTGCCTCAAATACAGCATGAGTTAGCCAATGCTACAGAGTTTGATCCTCCCAGAGATGACACCCATTCTGCATATGCCAATCTTACCCTAGCAGAGTTGGGGTTAAATGTAAATAACCTGTATAGATGAATAATTACAGTATCAACTTATCAGTATTCAAGAATTTTTTTTTGTGTTCATGTTCTCTCCGCATTCTGAGAGTTAACAGTCTAGATTTGAGTGCACCGAATCTGCCTTTCTGTTAAACACTCTTTCTTTGTATATATTCCTCCCTCAGAATCCGTAGATCACACGAATACAGATCGATCGATCAAATTTTTTTTTATCACTTCTATTGTGTAATCTCAACGTTGAGTTTTAAGTTGTGCTATATTATACCTTGTATTGCATTACAGTTTCAGTTACGTAAGCTTCCATTCCAATGTTCTACTTATGTATGTTATAATGTTTAATTGTTGTGTACTTTAACATTGTATAGAATCAGCCCAAGCCGTATACCTGCCATCTCTAGTTTGTATTAGTTGTATGTCGGGACGACATACGTTAGCGTCGCCGAGCTCTCAGTAGTAGTAACCAGTTACCAGTAACCACTGTGCCAGTTGACTCACGACCAACCGTCTCTGCCTGAGTCACTGTCTGAACTCATGTGCTGACCTGGCAGTATTCAAAGACCCCCTCACATATGGGTACTGTGGGCGGCCAGGCAGTCAGTTGTACGAGAGAGAGCAGAGAGACTATGTTACGGCTGTAAGGGCGCTACTCACCTTGTCTGTAATTATACGTACTACCAGCCTACGTGAGTATTACTTTACCCAATCCACGTGTCGAACTCCCACATGATACGGACATGTAGAGAGAATGGAGCGAAACAGAGTGACTTCAAGAGTGTATCAGTCTGTAGTGGAAGGAAGGCGGGGTAGGTGTCGGCCTAGGAAAGGTTGAAGGGAGGGGGTAAAGGAGGTTTTGTGTGCGAGGGGCTTGGACTTCCAGCAGGCATGCGTGAGTGTGTTTGATAGGAGTGAATGGAGACAAAGGGCTTTTAATACTTGACGTGCTGTTGGAGTGTGAGCAAAGTAACATTTATGAAGGGATTCAGGGAAACCGGCAGGCCGGACTTGAGTCCTGGAGATGGGAAGTACAGTGCCTGCACTCTGAAGGAGGGGTGTTAATGTTGCAGTTTAAAAACTGTAGTGTAAAGCACCTTCTGGCAAGACAGTGATGGAGTGAATGATGGTGAAAGTTTTTCTTTTTCGGGCCACCCTGCCTTGGTGGGAATCGGCCAGGGTGATAATAAAAAAAAAATAAAAAAAGGCACAGAAACACAAAGGTTTGAATTAAGTTCTTACTGCTTTCAAAAGCAAGAATACATTTGATAAAATGGAATTGGAACGTAAACAACACAACAATGAATATTAAAAACACAATATTGCAGCTTAGAAACACCCTACCTGGATCTGAAAACAATTCTACTGAGGAGTCTGTGGAGACAAAGAACTTTGTCCATGGAATCGAAGAGGGGAATGTATGAGAGTACAGTTATACCAACGTTCTTATATGGGTGTGAAGCATGGGTGATGAATGTTGCGACAAGGAGAAGGCTGGAGGCAGTGGAGATGTCATGTCTGAGGGCAATGTGTGGTGTGAATATAATGCAGAGAATCCCTAGTTTGGAAATTAGAAGGAGGTGCAGGATTACCAAAACTAGTGTTCAGAGGGCTGAAGAGGGGTTGAGGTGGTTTGGACATGTACAGAGGATGGAACAAATTAGAATGACCTCGAGTGTGTTTAAATCTGTAGTGGAGGGAAGGCGGGGTAGAGGTCGGCCTAGGAAAGATTGGAGGGAGGGGGTAAAGGTGGTTTTGTGTGCGAGGGGCTTGGACTTTCAGCATGCGTGAGCATCTTAGATAGGAAGAAAGGGAAAAAACGTTTTTTAGGACTTGACATGCTGTTGGAGCATGAACAGGGTAATGTATAATTATGAAGGGTTTCAGGGAAGCTGGCAGGCCAGACTTGAGTCCTGGAAATCGAAAGTACAGTGCCTACATCTGAAGGAGGGGTGTTAATGTTGCGCTTTTACAACTGTAGTGTAGGTGCGCCTCTGGCAAGACGGTAGTGGAGTGAATGATGGTGAAAGTTTTACTTTTTCGGGTCACCTTTCCTTGGTGGGAAACCACCGATGTGTTAATAAAATAATTATTTATATATATATATATATATATATATATATATATATATATATATATATATATATATATATATATATATACACAAGGAATTCGCAAGAGCAGGCGAAATATACACAAACACTGATCTCTGGCTGAAGGAGACTCGAACCTACGAAGCTTGGAACAAGGTACGCAGTGCTTTACCAATCTACCCACACTGGACAATACCTTGGAGTCCAGCTTGCGCTAGACTTTGATCCAAGGCAGCCAGCTTTCAGGGAGAAGGCTTATAGCTTTTCATCTCATCCCCTGCATGTATCAGCCTTACATCGCCTGCTCTTGCGAATTCCTTGCACGTATATATATATATATATATATATATATATATATATATATATATATATATATATATATATATATATATGCAAAACAACCACTCTGAAAAAATAGAGAAATTCCAAGCGCTTTCGTGACTACTCACATTATCAAGGAACTATGAAAGTAAAGCATCCAAGGAAGCTATATAAGGGGTCTGGCCAGCACCTCACTATCAGATCCCACAACAGTTAAACACCTGATGCACGCCGACCCAACTTGGATAGGTCCTTTGCACAACTCACCCCACAAACTATTCTACCCAAGAAAATTTAAAAATTATTTGTCCAGTGTATTATTAAATTCTTCCCAAATTCTATTAATTATAAATGGATCTAATTTATATAAACCAAAGGAAATATTCATATTATTGTCAAAACTGCTTTTTATGAAACAAGATTCAATTATATTCCTGTCGACCATGGACTTGCTTGATACTACTTTCTCAACTTTTTGAAAATCAATTGGATGGTTAAAATCTCTTACATGAATAAATAGAGCATTGGAATCTTGTCCAGTTCTAATGCTATATTTATGTTGTTTTAATCTTAGTTCGAGATTTTTACCAGTTTGACCGTAATAAACTTTATCGCAAATTTTACAAGGAATCTTATAGACACATCCATCAGCATTTTGGGGGGAATTCTTTATCAAAAGTTTTTTTACTGTATCAAGATTTTTGAATACAACTTTAATATTAAAAGTCTTAAGGAGAGAAGGCATATCAACCAAGTTTTCACGGTAAGGGAGAACCAACATATTTTTAGTTGAATAAGGCTGGTTGTCCCTTTTTGGATTGTAAAAAGTATTTCTAGCAACTTTAAAAGATTTATCAATTACATTTCTTGGATATTTTAAATCATTACCTATTTCATAAATATTGGATATTTCCTCATCTATTGTGCGAAGGACCTATCCAAGTTGGGTCGGCGCGCGTCAGGTGTTTAACCGTTGTGGGATCTGATAGTGAGGTGCTGGCCTGACCCTTTATATAGCTTCCTTGGATGCTTTACTTTCATAGTTCCTTGATAATGTGAGTAGTCACGAAAGCGCTTGGAATTTCTCTATTTTTTCAGAGTGGTTGTTTTGCATATTCCGAAATCACCTGTTTACTGTGATCTTATTGCATATATATATATATATATATATATATATATATATATATATATATATATGTGTGTGTGCCGAATAGGTAAAATTGGTCAATTAGAAAGAACTCGTTTAAAATTAAGTCCTTTCTAAAAAAATTTCTTTTACTTCAAAGACATATTTTTTTTTCATTTATGTTAATGTACAAATTAATAATTTTGTACCAAAAGAACCTTAGAAAACTTACCTAACCTTATTATAACAAGCGCAATTTAATTTGGACTAATCTAACTAAATATATTTTAGACAAGTTTAGCAATAATTCAATAAAAAACACAGTGAAATATAATTTTTTTCATTAGGTTCAGAATGATTTTTGTGAAATTACTGCATGCATAAATTTTTACTTGCCTTATTCGGTAAGAAGAGCATTGCTATTTAAGCCATAATCGCAAGTTTTACCTACTCGGCACGACATTATATATATATATATATATATATATATATATATATATATATATATATATATATATATATATATATATATATGCAATAAGATCACAGTAAACAGGTGATTTCAGAATATGCAAAACAACCACTCTGAAAGAATAGAGAAATTCCAAGTGCTTTCGTGACTAAACGCTTGGAATTTCTCTATTCTTTCAGAGTGGTTGTTTTGCATATATATATATATATATATATATATATATATATATATATATATATATATATATATATATATATGTATATATATATATATATATATATTTTATTTTATTATCACACCGGCCGATTCCCACCAAGGCAGGGTGGCCCGAAAAAGAAAAACTTTCACCATCATTCACTCCATCACTGTCTTGCCAGAAGGGTGCTTTACACTACAGTTTTTAAACTGCAACATTAACACCCCTCCTTCAGAGTGCAGGCACTGTACTTCCCATCTCCAGGACTCAAGTCCGGCCTGCCGGTTTCCCTGAATCCCTTCATAAATGTTACTTTGCTCACACTCCAACAGCACGTCAAGTATTAAAAACCATTTGTCTCCATTCACTCCTATCAAACACGCTCACGCATGCCTGCTGGAAGTCCAAGCCCCTCGCACACAAAACCTCCTTTACCCCCTCCCTCCAACCCTTCCTAGGCCGACCCCTACCCCGCCTTCCTTCCACTACAGACTGATACACTCTTGAAGTCATTCTGTTTCGCTCCATTCTCTCTACATGTCCGAACCACCTCAACAACCCTTCCTCAGCCCTCTGGACAACAGTTTTGGTAATCCCGCACCTCCTCCTAACTTCCAAACTACGAATTCTCTGCAAAGAGTATGTTACAATTTATTTGGCATATGTACACACTCCCATATAGGCTACCTCCCAACCAGTGAACCGGGTGCTAAGGATTGAACGATTTTTTAGGGTACCCATTATTAAATAAGTACCTTGGTTCATTGTCCAATCACAGGAGAGCCCGCAAAATGCTGAGGTGACGTGGTTCACTCGTGGTCAGCATTTGCCAGATTTGCTTAGCTGCTGGTTGATTACAGTGCTCTCTCCCTCTCTCGTTTCTTTTTTGCCATTCTTTGTCATCGTGTGGTACAAGTATATTCAACTCCTGTACATAGTATACGTAAGTGTACATAATTGTATATATATATCTCTCTGAAGGAAATACAAGTTAAATATTGCTGCTGAGTTTTTGTTCCCAAAAACCCATTATGACCAGGTTTCAGGCCATTCTTTACCTGTGTTCGTAATATGGGAGCTCTGTTCGGGAGCTGGAGCTGGTGTTAGTATCATTGGGATCTGGAACTGGTCTTAGTATCGTTCAGATTGCCTTGCTATCGCTTTCGGCATTGCCTATCAGTCTTGCTACTTTGTGTGTGTGTATCCTACAAGTCCCACTGTGCTATTGCTGCTTGTTGCATGCATTGTAAATAGCATGTTAGGTTGGGTTAATGCCACCTACACGGGTCAGGCGCTTGGCGTCTGAATACTCCACTAAATCTGTCCTATCTCTACAGCATTGTTATCGAATTGTTCGTTCTATCGACACAGAATATCAACGAACTCTCACTCCTGTGCAGCTTCGTGACATTATTCGTACAAAGTTAAAGGTTGAAGCAACAATGGCGCACCAAACTGAGGTATCCCCCGCTATAGGAGCTGTTAATCGCCGATCTCCACTTAGGTTCCTTCGTAATGTGGGAGGAATAACACCAGAGCAATCAAACCAGCAGTCTCGTGAAGCAGGTGCTGCACCGGGTTTGTCTCAGAGCGAGTCTGCTTCATTGGCGCCTGAGTTAGCCAAACTCAATCTTGAAACATCCAGGAAGCATCGAGCATTTGCTAGAAAGGTGTCTGATAGAGAAAAGGAGAGGGGGTAATTTAAGCAGACTGTGGATGACTACTGTGCAAAAGACAGTGCAGCTAGTTCCTCGTTTTGTTGAAGCCGATCCTCAACAGTTTTTCAAGGCATTTGAAAACCAGGCTCGAACATTAAGGTGGTCTGAGGAGCAGCATTAGTGCATACAGCGTTGTACGGTAAAGCACAAGAGTTCACAGCTGTTTTAAATAATGAAGAATTTGTTAATTATCGAGTTGTTTAAACAACGGTTCTTGGAGCATATCAGTGTATTCCCGCCAAATGCAAGAGGGAATTCAAATTAGGCAAGCGTCAGCTAGGTCAGTCTCGTGTAGACTTTGTAAGACAGCAGTCGAAAGCCTTTACCAAGTGGTACAAGGAGAGTAGTGTCGCCAGTTTCTCAGACTTGGTGCAGTTACTTTTGGTGGATAATATGCTGGAATCTGTTGGATCAGAGGTTAGAGTCTTTCATGAAGATCATTCGTTGACAACTGCATTGGAAGCAGCCAGACTAGCTGACACTTTTGAGCGATTTAATCTGTTCCCAACAGCCTGGCATGAGTAGAGATCGACAGAGACGAGTTCTTGACTGGAGAACGAAGTGCCAGGGCGAAAGTGAACAAAGACGCCAACCAAGTCGTCTGGTGATCCACGACATCAAACACGCGGTCAACTTGGTGAACGACAACATCAAACCCATGCACAACACAGTGAACAACGACGCCAATACACAAATTGGTGCCAATCACAAAATCAGCAGGGAGAAAAAGTAAAAAACGAGGTAATATGTATTCGTTGCCATAAACCCGGCCATGTGAAATCTATTGTCCAGCTAAGCCCCAACCTTTAGGTAAAATAAATATCCTCCCTTTTGAGATGAACTAGAAAGTAGTGTGTGGTATGGTTCCATACTACAGTACTTGCCATATCTCCCTTCAGGAGAATTCAAAGAAAACTTAAGTAAGAACATTTAGGAATACCGGGGCTTATTGTTCTCTTATCATAGAGTACTTCCCTCTCTGAAAAAAAACGTCATTGCACTCCTCAGTTCTTTTAGAAGCATTTGGAGGAGTGGTATTTTCTGTCCCTTTACATAGAATATATGTGCAGGGTAAATATTACACTGGATATTTGACTGTAGATATTTCTGAGGGATTCCCTATGAAAGATGCTGTGTTATTACTGGGTAATAACATTCTTAATTCCAAAAAATGTCCAGAACCTATAGTGACTAATTCATTTCCGATGTTGGCCATAACTCGGGAAAAATCTCAAGGGATGTTGTTAAGAATGCTGACCCATCCTTGGACGACTCTGATCTAGGACTAGTCAATTTGTTTTACGAGGAAAACTGGTCAGACCCTCGTAAATTTAGTGAACAGACCCAGATCAAGCCTTCTTATTCCAGGGTTGCAGGATTGCCAGATATCTCTGTTTCCATGCCCGAGAGACTGTCTTGTCGGGAAGAACAGTAAAAAAAAAAAAATCCTTCTTTAAACTTTGCTTTTCAGACAGACATAGGTAAATCCCACTCAGATTCCCCAGTCAAATGTAAAATTAAAAACAATTTATTGATCTGCACAAAGACTGGTAAGGAGGTAGAGGGAAGGCAAAAGACAGATAGATTGGTAGTTCCTACAAAGTTTAGATCACAAATATTAAATTATTTTTATTTTTTTTTATGAACACATCGGCCCGTTCCCATCAAGGCAAGGTGGGTAGAGAAACAAAAAAAAACTTTCATCATTCACTCCATCACTGTCTTGCCAGAAGGGTGCTTTACACTACAGTTATAAAACTGCAACATTAACACCCCTCCTTCAGAGTGCAGACACTGTACTTCCCATCTCCAGGATTCAAGTCCAGCCTGCCGGATTCCTTGAATCCCTTCATAAATGTTACTTTGCTCACACTCCAACAGCATGTCTAATATTAAAACCCATTTGTCTCCATTCACTCTTTTCAAATATGCTCACGCATGCTTGCTGGAAGTCCAAGCCCCTCGCACACAAAACCTCCTATACCCCCTCCCTCCAACCTTTCCTAGGCTGACCCCTACCTTGCCTTCCCTCCATTACAGATTTATACACTCTCGAAGTCATTCTGTTCCGTTCCATTCTCTCTACATGTTCAAATCACCCCAACAACCCCTCCTCAGCCCTCTGGATAAGTTTCGGTTATCCTGTACCTCCTCCTAATTTCCAAACTACGAATTCTCTGCATTATATTCACACCACACATTGCCCTCAGACATGACGTCTCCACTGCCTCCAGCCGTCTCCTCATTGCACCATTCATCACCCATGCTTAACACCCATATATTAAATATATCTCACAAGTCTTAATTAGGAGGATACTTAGGAATTACCAAAACCTTGTACAGAATACTAAAAGAGTTTTACTGGCCAAAAATAAGGCAAGATGTGAAGAATCATATCCACTGTTGTAGAGAATGTCAGCAAGTAGGAAAACCTGGGCACTCCATTAAACCTGCATCAATTCATCCCATACCTGCAGACGGAGAACCATTTGCAAAGTTGATCAATGATTGTGTGGGTCCATTACCCAAGTCCAAGTCTGGAAACCAGTACTTGTTCACTATTATGGAGAAAGCTACTAGGTATCCAGAAGCAGTCCCAATGCACAGTATGAATACCAAAGCCATTCTTAAAGCCCTAACTAAATTTATATCCTATTTTGGCATTCCCAAGTCTATCCAGAGTGACCAGGGTACTAAATTTTACTGCCAAAGCGTTTAGGGAAGCATTAACTAGGCTAAGAATAACTCATAAATTGTCCCTTGCCTATCATTCTCAGTCCCAAGGCGCCTTGGAAAGATTTCACCAAACATTAAAAACCATGATGAGAACTTATTGCATGCATTTTCCTACAGACTGACATGAATCACTTCCTCTGTTGCTGTTCGCAATAAGAAAAAGTGTGCAGGAGTCCACAGGGTACAGTCCGTTTGAGCTAATCTTTGGGCACAACGCACAAGGTTCTCTGCGAACGCTCAAGGAAGGATTGATGGAAGATACCTGCATAACACTCTACAACCCTTCTTCAGGGTTGCAGGTGGCCCGTCAGTTGGCTAAGGCTAACTTAAAGGCAGCTCAAAACACTATGAAACAGAGGTATGACACAAACTCAAAGTTTCACTCCTTCAATCCAGGATACATGGTGCTGGCCACAACTTAAAAGCTAGATTTACGGGACCTATACAAATTATAAGTAAACTATCTGATGTAAATTATGTGGTAGCTCCTCTTGATAAATCCTCAAAGAGTAAAACATAGCACATAAAAGAGTAAAGCATTTAATGGCCGAAATAAAGTCCCAGTAATGACTCTGTCCTCTGCCTCTGTAGACGACCTTGACTCCTTGTACCCTATTCTTGAAATTCAGGTAAAGCTTCCCAATTCTGCTCTCAAGGACCCTAACCCTTTAATGATGAGGATGTCATCATCAAGTAATAAGTTTAATTGCACTCATACAACCTTACCTTGACATATTTTCGGATATCCCGAAAAAATGTACACTAGGATATCATGATGTGGATACTGGAAACTCTAAACCTATTAAACTCTTCCCTTACAGAGCTAATCCTGAAAAAGAGAGGCTATTTCAGCAGGAGGTAGCATTTCTGTTAGAACAGGATTAGTGGAGGAGTCATCTAGTCCTTGGGATTCACTGTGCACCCTTGTTAAGAAGTCTGATGGAGGTTTTCGATTGCGTACAGACTACCAGAAGGTGAATGAAGTCACTATTCCAGATGCTTACTGTCTGCCACATTTAGATGATTAGTGGACTTTGTGGGTAAGGCTACTTTTGTGTCTAAACTCGACCTTCTGAAGGTTACTATCACGTACCTCTGACAGACAAGGCGAAGGAAATCTCTGCCTTCGTAATTCCAGGTCGTCATTATCAATACACTGTAACCCCATTCAGGATGCGGAACTCGCTGGTATCGTTCCAAAAGCTGATCCATCAGGCTATTAAAGGACTTGAAGGCACGGCATTTTATCTAGATAATATCGTAGTGGTGTTCAATACATGGGACCAACATATATCCAGACTTTGAAAAATTTCAGTTTCCAGTTAACTGTTAATTTGTGTAAGTCAACTTTTGGCCAATCTACTATTACTTTTTTGAGCCATGAAGTAGGTAGTGGTAAAGTGGCCCCTAAATTTGCTAAAATCCTTGCCATTAAAAATTACCCAATACCTCATGATAGGAATTCCCTCCAACATTTCTTAGGGATATTGCAGATATTGTTGCCCCCCCCCCCCGTCCTAACCTCACTCACCAGTCAGTGCCCCCCCGTCCTAACCTCACTCACCAGTCAGAAAAACAAATTTCAATGAACCCCAGAATGTCATGACACTTTTAACCAAGGAAAATGGCTGCTTTGTACTGCACCCGTTCTCCTGTCTCCTGATTTTTCAAAACCCTTTACATTACAGGTTGATGCACGTGAGTCAGGGGTAGGAGCAGTACTCCTACAGAAATCTGGGGAAGAGTGCTTGTAGCTTGTGGCTTACTTCTCGGCCAAGTATCAACCTCACCAGACGGCCTACACAATAACTGAAAAAGAAGCCCTCTCTCTGATACTGGCATTAGAGCATTTCGAGGTCTACTTGGGGCAGTCGTCCCAAGTGGTCACAGTCTACAGTGATCACAATCCACTAGTCAACCTCAACTCCATGAAGAACCACAACACATGTCTGATGAAATGGAGTCTCAGGCTGCGACCTTATAACCTTAGAATTTTATATATTTCTAGCAAGGATAAAAAGCTGGCTGATTCTGTTTCCCATATGGGACTATATGGGTAGCCTGGCTCTTTTTTTCCCCCTTTTGTTTATATGTGTATTAATGTTAATGGATTTTTTTTGTTTGGCGAGGGGACATTCTGCTACCGTCTGCAAGCGTCTTGAACCAACAAAAGGCACTACTGCTTTATGTCTCAAGAAAAGTTGAGCCCTATTTAATGAGTTGGATGGTTGAGAGGAAAGGCAGTTCCATTGTTCAGTGCCATGACGGCACTCTACCCATGGAGGTGAAAGCTTAGTCCTGGCTATTAGAGCCCTTTTGGGGTGGGGTTGTGGCATGCAAAGAGTATGTTACAATTTATTCGGCATATGTACATTCTCCCATATAGGCTACCTCCCAACCAGCGAACTGGGTGCTAAAGGCTATACGATTTTTTAGGGTACTCATCATTAAATCAGTACCTTGGCTCATTGTCCAATCACAATTATTATTATTATAATCAAAAAGAAGCGCTAAGCCACAAGGACTGTCCAATCACAAGCGAGCCCGCCAAATGCTGAGGCGATGTGGTTCACTCACTGTCAGCATTTGCCGGACTTGCTTAGTGCTGGTTGATTACGGTGCTCTCTCTCTCTCTCTCTCTCTCTCTCTCGCCATTCTTTGTCACCGTGTGGTACACTTAAATTCAACTCGTGTACATAAGTGTACATAACTGTATAAAAATATATCTCGTGAAGCAAATACAAGTTAAATATCACTGCTGAGTTTGATTGGCTCTCAAAAACCCATTACGATCAGGTTACAAGCCATTCTTTACCTGTGTTCGTAATAGTCTTCACGATACTTTTAGTTTCACACTTACCGTGAGCGTCCCAGGGTTCATCCTTCACTCGCGCACTTGCGTCGAAGGCACCAGGCCTGTGGACATATTAAATTGTCTTACATAAGACTATTCGGTGGAGAGTGAGGGAGGGAGGGAGGGAGAGAGGGGGAGGGGGAGGGGGAGGGGGAGGGAGAGAGAGAGAGAGAGAGAGAGAGAGAGAGAGAGAGAGAGAGAGACTGAGACTATGAGGTCAATAGTATTGCGCAACAGTCTGTGTGCAGAGAATAGTTGCGACGTGTTCATTTTGTGAGACAACTCAATGAGTTGAACCTTGGGAAAAAAAAACAATGCACTGGGGAAATGAGAATGTGATGTACACAATATTAAAGATAAATGATGAGACATGTTAAAATAGACTGAAATGCCAGGAATAGGACTCAGGGGCCACACACATTAGAAACATTTTAGTCTCAAGGTAGTTGTGGAAATTTATTTGATCTCCCAAAAATTCCATGGACAGGTTCACAGTAAATGAGCTTTACAAGCCCTTAACATCCACCCAAACACTAGTTGGCGGAGGCAGTGAGATTGTACATACCAATTGATAGATTTACCCTAAAAGGAAGGTTTAGGTAGGATTATACTGTTAGCAACTAATATTAGAATTAGTGAGGTAACCTTAGATATTAATAATGTAGCCTTAGACCATAATATAAGCAAATATTAGGTTATATTAGATAAGGTGAGCTAGAAACCCCCATGCCTGAACGGAAGCTCGAACAGGTCAGATGCTAGCTCGTCCTTCTTGAATGAGATACCGTGGTGACAACAAGGTACCAGGCGAAACAGTTCAGTGCCCCACTTGCCTTCAAAATACTTGGCCTGTGTAACAAAAAATCATAGAGGCTTCCCCGAAGTACTGAGGATATTCGTCTTTATCCAGGCTCTTGCAGTTAGACAAAACCTTTCATTTCTCTTAGTAAAATTGGCCAACGATAATCTGAGGAAGGTGGGTTATTTGAGCTTTGGGTTGTGTGTCGGCAGACACCCACAGATACGGCAATATTAGCAGGCATCTCCTCTTAAGTTATTAGTCTAGAAGCTAGTGTTACTGCATAAATGTTGCTTAGAGCATGCCCATTGAAATCAGGTATCTCTAAGGTGCAGGCGGGGATACTGATACCATCCAAATTCTTGCAGGAGTAAGTCCTTCACTGCACGTTAGGTGTTTTGAAGACAGGGACTAGAAGCATCTAGGTTGCTTGTAAATCTAATTATATACTGTGATTTACAGGCAGGCCAGAGTAGGCTAGTTAAGCAATGGATTTTAATTATTTATAGTGAATTTGCAAGACAGCCACAGTTAGGTTACACCTTCGCAATATTTGCAACGATTATAACAGCTAGCCCCGATTTAGCCTGGTTATTTACAGTGAATTGCAAAGCCAGATTTAGGCTATAGTTGCACACTAATTTTAACAGTTATATAAAATTAGGCTAGGATTAAACAAGCTAGGCACAGTTAAGCCAAGTTATTTACACACAACATTTATTACTCACTGTTTCATAAGTTGAACTGCTGAATTAAATTTGTGCTAACCAAGTGAATTTTAATCTTGCAAAGACTACATTTTGTACTGGGTGAATTTCATTGCTATTGGCTGACATTAATGTGGGATTTGTGATTTTCACCAGATGCTACCTTAAGTTTTCTATTTACTGGCGTTGTACAGAAAATTGTTAGATTAAGCTGTTTTAACAACGATATCCATTTCAGTTAGGTTTGAGGGCTGACAGTGTGCATTTTGATCCCAAGTCAAGCCAATATATGATAACGAAAATCGTTAAGCTTATCGAAGAGGTTCAAGGCTAATTTGTTCTTACCTAATTCCGTGTCATGCTGTGGGGTGGGCTAATTAAAGTACGAGCTAGCGCCGCACTCTAACTAGAACACAATAATGACAGGAGAGAATTAGAGCCCATTACAGTGTTAACAAAGTTAAAACGGTCAGTGGCTGCGTGTAAACGGCATTTGAACAGAGCACACAAGAAGTGCAGAGATACTAGTCAACACGGTAATGTAGGTTGAAATTATTTACAAGGCTACTTGAAGCATTTAGGAGAAAAATGGGAGGCCTACAAGCATTCTCAGTATATGACCTGTCAAAGGAGGTTCCTTGACGCTGGTGAGGGGCTCTTGATCTAGGGAATTGGATTTGTGCTCCGGTTCCCTGAATTGAGCCTGAATACCCTCCACCCCCACAGGCGCTGTATAATCCTAAGGGTTTAGCCCTCCCCCATGATTGTAATCTCAGTATACGAGCAACAGGCTATTGAGGATAATAAGCCCCACGATAGTCTTGAGCAAGCTCAGGATGAATTCTACAATGATAATGAGGAGTGTCACGAGGAGATGGATGCGTACAATGATAAACTAGAGGCATTGAAGGCTAGTATACCAAGTAGGGTGACTAACACTGCCGGGACCACGAGCAGCCACACGACTGTTAATATGTTGCTCAGACTGCCCCAATTGAATTTACCAGCATTTGAAGTTATGAGTTTGACAGATAGTCTCACAGATACGGTAAAATTAGCGGGCATCTCCTCTTATGCATTAGTCTAGAAGCTGTGTCACTTAGTGCATAAATGTTGCTTAGGGCATACCCATTGAAATCAGGGATTTCTAAGGTGCAGGCAAGGGATACTAATACCATCTGAATACTTGCAGGAATAAGTCCGTGTTTTGAAGAGAGGGACCAGAAGTATCTAGGTTCCTTGGGTAGAATCCGGGAATTTCTAGTAGCATATTCTCCACTACCAAGTAAGTCAATCCTTTGTTTGTGCGTGTAGTTAGGAATTTCTTGCAAGATTAGTTGCATATGGAAATGTCCTAAAAGATACTTGTGAGATTGAGGCGACTAATCTCAGGGTGCCTGTGTCAACAGTACTTGCCAGGGTGAGAAGCTTACAAGGTGGCAGTCCAGGCACAATTTCCACAGTACTAGGACTCAGGGGACACAGACGTTGGAAAACATTTTAGTCTCTAGGCAGTACTAGGACAGGGAGCACAGACGTTGGAAAACATTTTAGTCTCTAGGCAGTACTAGGACAGGGAGCACAGACGTTGAAAAACATTTTTGTCTCTAGGCAGTACTAGGACAGGGAGCACAGACGTTGGAAAACATTTTAGTCTCTAGGCAGTACTAGGACAGGGGGCACAGACGTTGGAAAACATTTTAGTCTCAAGGCAGTACTAGGACAGGGAGCACAGACGTTAGAAAACATAGTCTCAAGGCAGTACTAGGACTCAGGGGACACAGACGTTAGAAAACATAGTCTCAAGGCAGTACTAGGACTCAGGGGACACAGACGTTAGAAAACATAGTCTCAAGGCAGTACTAGGACTCAGGGGACACAGACGTTAGAAAACATATTAGTCTCAAGGTCACCATGAAGGTTTCCTTGAGGCAGTGAGAACCAATAAAGTAATTTTACTTAACGTCTTCTTCCTCGGATTAAAGTTGGTTACCTTCCACTACCCCCAAGATCCTAATGACCGCTCCGGGTTTAGCAGTCCCTCTCCATCCACTATGACTAAGAACGCTAATAGTCTCAGGGCAGTTAAGAAATAGAACGAGGAAGTGGTATGGCGGGTCGTAGGTATGGCGGGTCGTAGATATGGTGGGTCGTTAGTATGGCGGGTCGTGGGTATGGTGGGTCGTAGGTATGGCGGGTCGTTGGTGTGGCGGGTCGTAGGTATGGCGGGTCGTTAGTATGGCGGGTCGTGGGTATGACGGGTCGTAGGTATGGCGGGTCGTTAGTATGGCGGGTCGTGGGTATGACGGGTCGTAGGTATGGCGGGTCGTTAGTGTGGAGGGTCGTGGGTATGGCGGGTCGTGGGTATGGCGGGTCGTAGGTATGGCGGGTCGTAGGTATGGCGGGTCGTAGGTATGGCGGGTCGTAGGTATGGCGGGTTGTATGGCGGGCCGTAAGTATGGCGGGTCTTAAGTATGGCGGGTTGTAAGTATGGCGGGCCGTAAGTATGGCGGGTTGTAAGTATGGCGGGTCGTAGGTATGGCGGGTTGTAAGTATGGCGGGTCATAAGTATGGCGGGTTGTAAGTATGGCGGGTCATAAGTATGGCGGGTTGTAAGTATGGCGGGTCGTAGGTATGGCGGGTTGTAAGTATGGCGGGTCATAAGTATGGCGGGTTGTAAGTATGGCGGGTCATAAGTATGGAGGGTTGTAAGTATGGTGGGTCGTAAGTATGGCGGGTTGTAAGTATGGCGGGTCATAAGTATGGCGGGTTGTAAGTATGGTGGGTCGTAAGTATGGCGGGCCGTAAGTATGGCGGGTTGTAAGTATGGCGGGCCGTAAGTATGGCGGGTTGTAAGTATGGCGGGTCGTAAGTATGGCGGGCCGTAAGTATGGCGGGTTGTAAGTATGGCGGGTCGTAGGTATGGCGGGTTGTAAGTATGGCGGGTCGTAAGTATGGCGGGTTGTAAGTATGGTGGGTCATAAGTATGGCGGGTTGTAAGTATGGCGGGTTGTAAGTATGGCGGGTCGTAAGTATGGCGGGTTGTAAGTATGGCGGGTCATAAGTATGGCGGGTTGTAAGTATGGCGGGTCGTAAGTATGGCGGGTTGTAAGTATGGCGGGTCATAAGTATGGCGGGTTGTAAGTATGGCGGGTTATAAGTATGGCGGGTTGTAAGTATGGCGGGTCATAAGTATGGCGGGTCATAAGTATGGCGGGTCATAAGTATGGCGGGTCATAAGTATGGCGGGTCATAAGTATGGCGGGTCATAAGTATGGCGGGTCATAAGTATGGCGGGTCATAAGTATGGCGGGTCATAAGTATGGCGGGTCATAAGTATGGCGGGTCATAAGTATGGCGGGTCAAATGACTCAAGTTGAGAGGCAGGTCACTCGACCTCATAAAAGACAAATCAGAGTTGAGGTACATACATCACTCACGATATCTTAATAACACGATTGTACTCATGTGTATGTACCTAACCACGGAACAGGTGAGGTTTGAATCCATGGCAAGGGAGTCCTTAAACTCTCAGATCAATGCGTTAACCACTCGCCATGGGTTCAAACCCCACCCGTTCCATGGTTAGATACACACACAAGGAGCAGCGGTCATCTTTGTCTGAAGATGCTATATATGGTATGAATTGGGAATTCTTTTCATATTAGCACTCGCTTCCTCTCGTCTTCTCCTCCTCTTCCCCTTCGCCTCACCCCTCTTATTCTTGTCCTTCTCCTCTTTCCATCTATTTGCTATTCTCTCACCCTTTCATTCCTTTCCTCCTATATCGTTTCTTCTCGTCGTAACCTTCTCTTCTCTCCACTATCTTCCGTCTCCTCATCGCAGCCTCCTGTCTCCTTTCCCTACGTCACCTCTTCCTCACAGTCGTAATTCCCCACTCTTCCACCCTTCCCATCATGCTTAAATAATTTCCCTTTTCTTCCACATCTTTTCCGGCTTTCCATAGAGCTTTAACACGCCTAACAACTTTAGCGGCTGTAATATAACACAATGAAAAGCACCAGAAGCTAGAGCTCTACACCCGTATAGAAAGCCAGTCTAATAGCTAAAATGTTAATGTAGTATCACAGTCTGACAGATCACTAATACACACATACCCAACACACTGTGCACGAATCCATATAATTTATAGCCTCACTGAACTTAAAACTCGTTAAATATCCAATAAAACTTTTAAAAACAGTAGCAGTCAATATATATAGTAAAACAAAGATTTTTATTACAAATATAATGCAAGAATTTCTAATAAAATGTGAAAAAAAACGATAATCTAAATTTAGCAAAATTCAAAGAATCATAAAAAAGACCAATTTAAATATTTTTTTTTTCGGATATGTTTTTATATTCTACTATACTGCAAAAATTGCCTTCTCATTTTTAAAGAAATTGGCATCCGAGAAAAGTCCTCCTGGCCCTGTTGTACAGCACACAAAGAGGAGAGGTAAAAATTTAATTGGGCAAACTGGTACGTATGGAAATCACTATCCCAATTTATCAAAAACTTGAAAATTGACACCTAAAGTGCCCAAAATTTATTTTAAACCTTTCGTGCGGTTATGCACACCAGAGTTGAAAGTTTGAAGCTGATCAGAAGTGGCATTCTTCAGTTGTCGCCCATGAAAAAAAATATATTTTTAATAATATTGGCAAATATGGGCTTATACAGCTCAATAAACATATGAACTTTTCTTATAAGAAAATACATGAGCGCTGAAAGTTTGAAGCCGATCAGAAGAGGTATTTTCTAGTTACTGCACGTAAACAAATAGAAAAAACTATATATTATTAACACATCTCGTAGCTGTATGCATTTTGCTGGTCAGGACGCCTGTGTATGTCAGTCTGGACTTCGATTAAACTGTGATCTGAATTAGGTGTTTTTAATATTGTGTGTTTTACCAGATCCCTCTGTGAAAATAAGGTCAAGTGTATTCTCCAGTCCTGTTGGCTCCACTATCTGCTGACTTAGAGTGTGTTTATTGCAGAAATTCAGCAGCTCCTGTGTGTGTGAGACTTTTCATCTGCGCTGCCTCCACGGATTATTTCTGTTACGACATTATTTGCTACATTCTTCCCTTCTGTGTGTCTTAGACTGAAGTCACCAAGCAGCAAGATGTTTGGGGATGGGGCCGGAAGGTTTTCCAGATAGTAGTCAATTTTCAATAGTCAGAGCTTAAATTATAAATGAAGTCTCTTTGGCTAGATTTCCCAGCTGACGAAGTTTGAAGTCGTAATTTTAAAGCAAAACTGATAAATTGGCATCAACACACATCGATAACAATCGAAATATTTTTCTAAAAAGGATACGAATGCATCAGGAATAAAAAACTGAATTAGATCAAAGGAAGTCGAGTTATGACTTGGAAATTTCTGTGCTATTTACATGTATAAAATCCGCAGAGTAGCACCCACTCAGTCCATTTTCAACATGAACCTTCTCTTACGTACGATACAACTACGGTGAAAGTTTCACTTCGATCTGAGAAGGCATGAAAACATTGGAGGAAAAAAACTTCTAGCAGGCAGTATAGATAGGCCCTTTCAAGGGATACTTATTTATTCTATATCAGTCATGATGTTAAAGCTGGAAGTGCTACAGATTTTGAAGTCTAGTCACAGACCAGGTGTGTATTTGTTACCATCTTCGTGAGTAAAGATGAGTGAATATGATAATGGTATACAATACCAACGAGTTGATAAACAAGACACATGAAAGTTTCGGGAAAACTCTTCTCCGGGATAAGGGACTGACCACCAGAAAACTTAGTCTTCAAGGGTGATAGAGTGATTACATCTTTACATCTCTACTGCTTCTCCTGGCTCTGTACTCGACTGAAGAAGCATATCTGAATTATGATACCTAACTGTTGCACATTGTCTTGTGTATTATAGGTAAAAGTCCTATGATAAGACCTCACATTGAACTTTTGAAGATAACAGCCGAAGAAAAGTGTTAAATGAAAAGTAATGAGATCTATAACACAGAAAACCTAGAGTTAAATAAATCACAGAACTGGTGGGGGTTGAACCCATTAGACTCACCTGCCATGGGTTCGAATCCCACCAGTTTTGTCATTTGTTTGCAATCGCCTTATTACGATTTTGTGAGTTTTAAGTTAAATCAATGGAGAAGCATCAGGTGTTATTCGTATGGACTTGTAAAGAAAAATTATTGAAAAAAATTGTGACTAATATCACGTGCAGCTCTGATATATATAATTAAGCATGTTTTTTAATTTGACCTAAAATTCAAACAACAGAAATATTTATGAAGTTATAATTAGCGATTAAACTTTCAGTATCCAGTGTGCCAAAAAAAAATGAGGAAAATATTCGCAAAACATTAAACTACCCAGAATTTTAAGCTCAAATAATTAGAAGTCCTTAAGAGGAAATTCTTCCATGTAAATTCTCTAGAGGTTTAAAATATTCCTCACTTTAGGAGTATTTAATTAAAATGTATTGCAGAAAAAAATATGCTAAAGTTCAATAATGGATTATTCTAAATCAAAGAACATGGAGAATGTAAGTGGAGAGGAAGCAGGATGCTCACCTGTGGTCAGAGAGAGCACCGTGTAGCGCAGCCCGGTAGCTCCTGTACGCTACGTCTTCCTCCCTTCGCACAGCCTGTGGGAAGGTGGTGCACTGTATGTCATGGGTACTTGTGCACTTGTATTCACCAACACAGTAGTAATGACTGACTGTTGCAGTGTCTTGCAAAGTAAATGAAGGCAACAGGTGTTCTTTTATGACTATATTTCATATTACAGACTGCATTATCCTTTTTATTTGTGAGACTGTTGTAACTGTTAGTGCTACCGTTGAATATTTTTTTTATCCGTTGTTCTGCTGAGGTTGTTGCAATTTTAATTGCTAGCCTCTAATTCCGTATTTTTTTTGCAGTTAATATTAAAAGAAATTATGTGAAATCAGTTTGTCATATTAACAAGTGCTAGTTTTGCTAACTATATTTTAGTAAAACAGACTAAGTCAAAATATTTGAGTAAGATATTTCACTGCAGAAATACCAATTAAAATCCTCACCTGTTGCTTGGCGTCTGGGTAGAGAGGAGCTCTTCGTCGACACAACATTTGTAGTGACGCCAGGGAATCGTGAGCCAAGTTCTCTGCTTGAACACCTAACATCCTGGACTCCTCTTCGGGACAGGCCACACCCATGCCACCCCCACTCGTTGGCGTGGAGAGCGCAGCGTCGCATGAGGTGGATGTCTGGCCAGAGACTTCGGCCTTCAGTCCACCCATTCGCTGGTCTGAGTAAAAAAAAAATGAGAATATTATTTTGAGATTAATAAAACTAAAGAGAAGGTGAGAATATTTTTTTTACTCTTTGACTATATCTGCTAAGATAAGATCTCTAGCAGTGTCAGTTTCCTGCTCTTCCCTGCCAAGATCCTCAGTAGTACACAAATAACCCGCAATGTTCTAAAACGGACCAAAACATCGTCATAATGAAGTTTATCTAAGTATTGCTCCAACCACTGTGTTTAAACTTTTTGTTCTTTATCCCTAGTTGTGTCAGGTTCCCGTCCTTCCTTGCCCAGAAAAGATTCCCGTCGTAAAAGTTTCTTGACGCTACTTTTCTAAATGTTATTGGTGATGACATTAATATTACGCCAACAGCTCGGAAAGAAGACATAAATGCAGTAAAGTCTTATGTGTACAACGTTCCTCCTAGCACTATGTCTTTCCGAGTGCCAAAATAGCCCAGTGTTGGGTAAACATTGTACATATAAAGGGCTCCTCAGTATTTTTTTCCTAAGAAGATTCGTAGTATCAGTTTCCTGATCTTGTAAGCTCTGATAGTTATTTTTACCAGCATTAATAGTTGAGTGCTTCAGTAAATACCCCAAGTAAAAACCGCAAATTATTCATCTTGTCCCTTCTGCGTCTAAGCACCTGTTGATGTGACAAGTGGTTTTAGGTGCGCTAAGAATTTCTGTAGCTGCTCTTCTGCAGCTAAGAAGAATGTAAGATAATGAAGAGGAATGTAACATTATCAAAGACATTTTCGTGAAAATGTATTATACTGCTTGGTAGAACGATCAGCTGACATACCGAGTGTCCGTGGTTTGATTCCCGCCCGGGTGGAAACGTTGGGCATTTTACTTATACCTGCTGCCTATATTCACCTAGCAGCAAGTAGGTACCTGGGTGTTAGTCGACTGTTGTGGGTGGCATCCTGGCAGTATGCCTCACATTGGGCTGGGCTGCGAAATAAGATGAGGTTGGATAACAGCCTGTGTAAAAAAAAGAGGCAACTCGTTACCTGTGTTATACAAGTAGCTGAAACTTGTTTTAATGCAATTCTGTTCCTGTTCTTCTTCCAACTTTCCTTCAACTCCCATGTATTATTAACTGCAAATACTATATCTTCCTATTTGTTTTGAAGCTAATGTAACTAGTACCAGCCACTCTGCTAAACTTGACAAATTATGTCCTACTGTGATTTTTATAACGAATTAACTGCGTAAATTTTAATTAAGTATAGTGTAGGTTAAGTTTTGCCGGAGATGAATAAAAGAGACAATACCGTGACTGAAACAATACACAAATATTCTGACTTGAATCATTAACTAGTCAGGCAGAGAAGCGTGGAGGGAAGGGAACCAAGATATTTTCGAGAGAGGGGAGGGAGTCTTGGGACGGCGGAAGGGAGTAGTAATACTAAAAACATTCACACAGAAGCTTATTACTTACATTGCCTGGAAGCAGTAAGAGCAGCCACATATGAGCAAAAGAGGAAATTAAAAGAACATTAAATTAAAAGAAATTAAAAGAAGTTGGAAAGAATTACATACTTACCTGCGGAGTCCATTGCTTCCAGGACTTACTGCTCTCAGTCTTGATTTTATACTAATCCCTCATTTGTCGTACCACTCCCGTCCCCAGCTTCCCCTTTCGTATATATTCTGGGTCCCTTCCCTTCATGTTAGTGTGTGTGGCTGTTTAATGGTCAGAGTCAGATCACAACAAATACAAAAGAGGCCAGTATCAGAGTTTGTCGCTCCATCGTTCATGATTCGAGAACTTAGAAAACAAGAAAACAAGAACAAGAATAACACCCAACAAGTAAATGGTAGTTTGAATGAAATTATATATGAAGGATGAGATATACTATACGTGAGAGAAACAGCGCATTTGAATGAACCGAGTACGACTCCAAGACAGATAAATTAAACAATTTGCGCTCAACACAAAAACTCTTATTTAATGAAATGGTAGCAAGCCGAGATAATTATTGAGGAAGGTGTCAAATTTAAGAGAAGATTTTCCGAATTTGTCCTAATTTCAACGTCCAAGACCACTGCATAACCAAGAATGTTTTCACTTGGCCAGACTCTTGGCAATGTGGTCAGTGAAGAAAGTGTATCGTGGGGACCGACCATCAAGTTCGCATCTCTTCCAAACTAGGATGTATCAAATACCTTCTGGAACTTATGGTACGAGTAGGGATCGAGCCCACGGCACACCCTCTCTCCACTTGTCACAGCTTTAATAGGATTAATCGATCTAGGTATATATCTATACACTGGAGAGGTTAGGGGGAACCCAACTGTTACCTCAAATGGAAGCTATTATTGGTGAATCTCACAGTCATATGTCAGCGACGAGATCACTGACAAAGGGCTCTGAAATGACTCGAGATTCTGCTTATGGTACGGTATTTAGTGTTAGATCATCCAGGGATATTTAGTTCTCTCTTTACCCCGATGTATATCTTGTTAAAAACTATCCTTTACAATAGTTAGAAGCTTTCATTGAACCTATTCATTTCTATGCATTAGTCACATCTGATAATTTATTCCAATTAACAATATTAATGTCAATAAATAATTTATTATTTATCTGCTCTGTTGTATGAACTGTAGAAGTGTTAATTTGGGTATCACACTTGATATTCATTTTGAAACAGAGAGACTGTGATCACTGCTGGCAAATAGAGAGAGAGAGAGAGAGAGAGAGAGAGAGAGAGAGAGAGAGACATTCCTCGCTGGCAATACGTGACGAAGCCTGCAGATCAGCCATGGTTTAGCTTTCGTCGTAGAGAGGTTGCTACTGCTAAGTACAAAGCATGGCGAAGGTATGAGACATCCTACCACCTATAACAGGAACTTGCACAGGCAAGCCTATAGGCATACGAGTGACGTTCAAAAGTGGGCCATTGCTAAATGAGAGGTGGACACAAAAAGAAAGCTAGCATCAGCTAGGGTAGGCTCCAAAACCTGGTGGTCCCTGGTCAAGGACAGACAAGATTATTTGCATGATAAACTCATTCCACCTCTAAATCGACAGGATGGGACCACCTCTACTAGTAGTCGAGAGAAAGCGGACCTCTTTGCCGAACACTTTGCAACCAAAATGCAAGTTCCTGATCCAGCAAGGGACCCTCCTTGGCTAGCTGCAAGAACTGTGTCAAAACTGTCAGTGGTGACAATAAGGAAGGAAGAGGTGCATTTCCTTCTTAAATCGCTTGACCAAGAAAAGGCTGTGGGCCCAGACAAGTTGACCTCAAGATTGCCGAGATGTGCAGACCAGCTAGCAGCACCTCTAACTCGCATCTTTCAGCACTGCCTAGTGCAGTGTAAATGGCCTTCTTTGTGGAAAGAAGAGCAGAGCAGAAATCAGCAACTACAGACCAGTGTCACTCTTGTCAATCACTGGCAAGCTCCTTGAGACAATAATCTCCAGACAAATGACAGAGTTTTTTGACTACCACTCACTACTTTGTGACCGTCAATATGGCTTCAGGAATGGTTACTCTGCTGCTGATCTGTTGTTAAACCTCTCCACTAAGTGGCATCAATCACTGGATGAATCTAAAGTCAGCTGTGTGGTAGCACTGGACATTGCTGGTGCTTTCGACCGGGTGTGGCACCAGGGCCTCTTAGCAAAACTGCAAGCTCTGGGAACTGCAGGCTCTACGCTATGTCTCCTCAGTGATTACCTTCATGGTAGATCACTAAGGGTAGTTCTCAATGGAACAGAATCAGCAAGACATCCTATTGGAGCAAGTGTTCCACAAGGAAGTATGCTGGGACCATTGTTATGGAATGTCTACTTCAATGACCTTTTTCTTCTCATCCCAGAATCCCATGCATATGCAGACGACTGTACACTGACATTCACTTATCCAAGAGAAGAAATGCCAGCTGCTCTAAGCTACATCAATCACCAGCTGAGAGCTATATCAGCTTGGGAAAATAGATGGCAAGTAACATTTGCACCTGAGGAAACAAATGATGATCGTCTCTAGGCACCATGATGGTAATGCTGGTGCAGTAGTGAGGATGAATGGGAGGGTGTTGGCACTTGGGGAAGATGTAGATATCCTTGGGGTGAAATTTGACTCCAAACTGATCATTAAAAACTATGTTGGAAATCTTGCAAACAAGGCAGCCAAGACGCTTACAGCACTTCGCCATATCTCGTATCTGCTTGATAGCAGGGGTTGCAAGATTTTGTAAGAGGCGCAAGTACGCTCACACCTTGAGTATGCTCCACTTTCTTGGTTCGCCTGCCCCCCTTCTCATCTACAACTGCTTGACAGAGTAGAGAACAGAGCAAGACGTCTCATCTCTCTCCTGGACCAATCCTGGATAGATCTGTCATTTCAGCAGAGCCTTCAACACAGGAGGGATGTGGGTGGCCTTACTAAGAGATAAGATAAGATTTCGTTCGGATTTTTAACCCCGGAGGGTTAGCCACCCAGGATAACCCAAGAAAGTCAGTGCGTCATCGAGGACTGTCTAACTTATTTCCATTGGGGTCCTTAATCTTGTCCCCCAGGATGCGACCCACACCAGTCGACTAACACCCAGGTACCTATTTGCTGTTAGGTGAACAGGACAACAGGTGTAAGGAAACGTGTCGAAATGTTTCCACCCGCCGGGAATCGAACCCGGGCCCTCCGTGTGTGAAGCGGGAGCTTTAGCCACCAGGCCACCGGGCCTGGTGGCCAAGTACCACACTTGGATCCACTTCGAGGACAGCGTGAAGCAAGCTTTTATACCACAAAGCAGCAATTTCACTCTGGCTGTACGCTTCTCCAGAACATCACTTCATCTGAGATCATTTATCCTCAGGATGACTCGAGTATGGAACACATTCGTACAGCATTATGATGTCAACGAGATAAAGTCAGTTGATCAAATGAAAATGCTGGCCCACAGATGGCTCCAACTTCATCCTGTACCCTAGTTGTATGTTTCATAACAAATAAAAATGTTTTCAAATGAGCTGATGTAGGTAACGGCTCTTAGCTTGTCAATAAAGTTAGGAATCCCTAACCTGTAAATAGCTTGTCAATAAAGTTAGGAATCCTTAACCTGTAAATAGCTTGTCAATAAAGCTAGGTATCCTTAACCTAACCTTGTCAAACCCTGTGTAAAGAGAGAGAGAGAGAGATAGGAGATAGATTACTTTTAGTTTCACGACGAGGCTGTCTGCTGAAAAGGACCAAAGTAACCATTTTGATATTTAAGAGCAGGTGGTAAAAGTCAGGAACTTATATAAGTGTCGCGGTGTGAATATGTAGAAATATGGGTGGGCAGCGGCGGCGGCGGCTGGGTAGCGGCAGCGGCGGCGGCGGCTGGGTAGCGGCAGCGGCGGCGGCTGGGTAGCGGCAGCGGCGGCGACGGCAGCAGCAGCAACAGATACGAACAGCAGCAACAACAGGAGCAACAGCAGGAGCAATAGTAGTAGCAGCAGCAGCAACAGATACAAACAGCAGCAACAGCAGAAGCAACAGCAGGAGCAACAGCAGGAGCAACAGCAGGAGCAGCAGCAGCAACAGCAACAACTACAGAAAAAAACAGCAGCAACAGCAACAGCAGAAGCAATAGTAGTAGCAACAGCAGCAACAACAGAAACAACAGCAACAGCAGGAGCAATAGTAGTAACAATAACAGCAGCAGCAACAGCAGGAGCAACAGCAGCAGCGGCAGCAGCAAATAAATTATTTGTTCTTTTAAAATTGGGAACAAATTACAACTTATAGGGAAAAAAAAGATCTATGGAGGATGAGGTGAACCATAAAACTGACGAGGAGAAAAAAGGTGGGTGGTATATTGAGGTATCTGTGAAGACAAAGAATGTTACCCATGGAGGCAAAAGGGGGAATTATCAGTGGATTGTGATACCAATATTCTTATATGAGTGTACAGCATGGGTTATAAATATTCAATGAGGAGATGGCTGGAGGCATCGTGTTTGAGGGCAATGAACAGTGTGAATATTATGCAGATAATTCATAGTCTAAAGATCAGGAGGAGGTACAGGGTAATGAAAAGTATTATCCAAAGGCCTGAGTATGGGTTATTGTGATGATTTTGACATTTAGAGATAATGGAGCAAAATAGGATAACTTGAAGTGTATAGAAATTTATAGGGAAGGTTCGAGGGAGGGGCTTCGACATCCTACAGGCATGTGAGAGTGTGATAGATAGGGGTGAGTGGAAGCAATTGTTTTTTATGACGACGTGCTGTTGGAGTGTGAACAAGGTAGCATTTATGAAGGGATTCAAGAAAATCGGTTAGCCGGACTTGAGTCCTGGAGGTGGAAAGTACAGTGCCTGCACTCTGAAGAAGGGATGATGATGATGATGATGTAGCAGTGAGGAGAGTCATCTAAGTGCAGCGGGGTAGTGGATAGTGCAGGGGTAGAAGGTAGCAAAAGATTGAGGTAGAAAGGGCTGTGAGGAGTGCTAGAGGCATCATCATCAGAGTCTGTGTAGTAAATCAGTTGCTGTCAAAAAGTCAATGAGAGAGTCTGGGTTAAAGGAGAATCCATCAGCAAGAAGGGAAGGTAAAGTAAGGGCTGTAGAGTGGTGCCGACGTTGTTGGTAAATTCTGTGTGCTCGCTGATAGTGGGCAATCCAACAGAATGTGGCTAACAGAAACTGGATCCTGACAATTCTCACATAGTGGAACAGGGCGCCTCTCCATGAGATAATCGTAAGTAAAACGAGTGTGGCCGATGCGAAGACGAGAGAGAGTAGTCTCCCAACCTCGACACTGATGATAAGAAGACTGCCAGAAACCTATACTCGGTTTAATATAATGTGGTTTGTTATGGAGCAGATTAGACCAACGTTGTTGCCAATGGGTGCAAAGGTGGGTAGCAATTACAGCAAAATAGTCTGTGAGTGGAACACCTGAGGTCGACAAGAGGTACAAAAGATCATCAATGGAGGACAAAGAAGGATTCCCACTAAAAGCTGTTAGACGTGAGTAAAGGTCCCAATTCCCTCGATCAAACTGCCAGCGTGGGCTACAAGGAGGTGGTGAATACGAAGGAGGATGATGATTGGAAAATGATCTCTGTCATGCAAGTCTGGGAGGACAGACCAGGCGAAGTCTAGTACAGTTGAGGAAGAGCAAACAGAAAGATCGATGCAAGAAAGAGAATGAGTACGAGGATCAAAATGGGTGGGAGAACCTGTATTTGAAACATGGAGGGGGAGAGAAGCGAGAAAAGCCTCCAACTGAATGCCGCAGGAGTCACAGTGAGACCCCCCAGAGGAAATGGCGGACATTAAAATCTCCAAGTAACAGAAGTGGTGGTGGTAAGGAAGAAGCCAGGAATGCAACATCTGGGATAGATAATGCCCACATCCACTTATTTAAGTGGATGTGGGCTGCAATGTAATACAGTGAAGTATGAACAAAGAGCTGATAGTATGGAATACTGGTGCATATAAGTGCACTTTCATTAAAGGTTCCATCGGGAAAAGGATCCGATGAATACAATAAATCATAGCCCGAGATGGGATGGATAACAGCGGAGAGTAATTTGGGTTCTTGTAAACAACACCTGAAGCTCACCCCAGTTACCTCTGAGACTGCGGATATTCCACTGTAAATAAGCCATGATTTCTGACTCACGAAATCGTAATTACACAATTGCAAACAAACCATACCATGGGTTGGGTTAGAACCTGTCTGGAGTTTTGTGACTCAGATCGGGTATCAGGAGGTATCTACGGACTAGAAGGGTTAGAAAAGCCCACACATGGAGGCAGCGAAAAACTTTTAAGCAGAGAAGGATTGGGACGCTGTGAAGAAAGGAGTTGTGCAAACGGTGAAGAGTGAAGAGGAGAAACAGGAGTGTACATCAATGGTCGAGTCTCCTCAATATATTCTGAGATAGCTTCAAGTCTTTCAGAGGACAAGGATGTTGTATATGGTACAATACTGGAGTCGGGGAGGAAGAGGGTGAATAAAGATCGGGGCAACGATGGACTGTACCAAAGTAGGGGGGACGACAAAAGGGTACAGGGAGCTGGAGAAGAAGCATGGGAGGGGACAGGAGAGTAAGCGACCTGGGAGGGGGCAGAAGAGAAAGAAACTTGGGAGGGGACAGGGGAAGAAGGTACTGTACGAGGAAGATGAACCTCCACACTCATAACAGGCCCAGTTAGAGGTGAAGAACCGGGTGCAGACTGGAAAGGAAAAATGTTCAGGTTGCAGAAGGGAAGGATGGGTGAAAAGAGATTTTAACAATGGGGATGGTTTTTGGATTTCGGAGAAGGAGAAGGGCGATGGGGAGGAGGTGGTGTTGTACGAGGTCTCGTAGACACAAACTTGTGAGTGAGAAGAGGAAGAGGTGAGAACTGAATGAGGTGTCGAGGTAAGGACCTCTGAGTCCAGTACAACAAAAGAATTAGAGACAGGGTGACTGTGGAAGGGGTGACCACAGAGGAAGCTGCAGAAGGTGGGACCAAATAGGTGGGGAGTCGTTTAGCAACTCGAGAATAAGAAATACGGAGAAGTCTCCCTAAGAGGCATAGATAAAACTGCCATAGCATAAGGAAAGCCTTCTGCCTCTGAGACAATGGATTTCTCTCTTAAGTATACTTGGCAACAGCGAGAGTAAGATGGGCGAGTCTCATGACAATTAAAGCAAGAGAGAGGTAGACTACAAGGCGTATTGGTATGGTCGTCGGCAACACAGACTGGGCATTCAGCCATGGACCTGCAATATTTTGCTGGATGACCAAAATGCCAGCAGTTTCTAGACTGTTGCAGTGTAAGGATCATCTTTCGAATTTGTAAATGGTGTCCCGCAATATAAAAAGAGGGCGGAAGCTCGCGGCAGTCAAAAGTTAAGCGAACTACATTGCAAGGGTATCGTGAACATCAAAATGGTATACCATACCGACAGGTTGTTAGGTTATCGTCTCCGCCTGCGAGCAGTGAGGACTGGGGAGGATTGGGAGGTCTTGAAGATCAACCTGTTCTAGAATGCCATCACCATATGTCTGGAAATTTTGTTGGACAATGGTATGAGGCAGAATGACAGTACCACCACAAGAATTGAGAAAATGATATTTTTCAATAGTTACAGCAATAGCATCGATGGTTATGTACCGCTCTTGAGAGCATGAAAGGATATATCTCTACCAACATGGCACAGGAACGCCTTAATACTATGGTTGGAAAGATAGGCAGTAGAGGAAGTCGGTCATAGAGTAAAAACCTTAGTCCGTTGTGCATTTTGAAACATAGCACATAAGGGGAGTGCTTGTCGTGCCGGTCTTTTCCGAGTACATTGAGTAGGAAGTGAAAGTAATGGTCTTGGAAATTTAGGTGTAGGACTGGAGTTGGTTTGGCATCGGATGAGCGGGCGATCCGAAAATTGCCGCACTGTAGAGGGAGAAGCCGGAAGCATGGTCAAAGAAGTGCTGAGGTCAAATGTATCAAAGGAGTCAGTTGGAACCCCGGTACCTGAAGCGGGTGATGAAATGGCACCAGCAAGAGGTGCAGGAGTATTAGAAATGTCCGATAGTGGTCAAATAACGAGGCAGGTTTGGAACGTGGTGCAGTATCGGAAAGGGGCCTAGGGGAAGCAGGTTCATGGATTTGGGACTCCATGATTATGTCACTTCTTCCTTTTTGTTTTTTAGAAAAAAAGAAAAAAGAAAAAAGGCAAACGTGGAGGAATAGCTCCTAGGAGGAAAGAAAGGGCCGTAAATCCCCCTCCATGCCCAATAGAACCCCAGCACTGCAAGTAATGCAGATGCGGCATAGAATCCGTGCCATACCCTACCCTTCATGCCAATAAACCAGCAATCCAGGATAGTAACCTCACATCTGCCGAGCCACCTCGGTGGACAAAAGAGAGGGCGGCTGGACACCCCCCACAATGAATGCTTCCTTCGGCCACCACTGCCCGGAATCCGACAGGCAGCCTCCAGAAATACACCCATTACCCAAAGCCGTTTTTCAAAATCTTGTTTAGCATTTCTGATTTCTTTCTTGCATCCTCTGTGTAATCGTAGGTTACTAGTATGATCTTCGAAGTCAACATTTAGTTTAAATTTCTGAGATGCATTACGTTTTTTTGCCAATGGTCTCAACTTTGCATCATTAGTCCTGCTTTTCTTTCATTTTTCATGTTTTATCTTTTCGAGTATTTTATCCTTCTGGAGACTTAGAATTTTTCTTTCACATCTGTTCCACATTTTCTCTTCACAATCTGTATTTAGTAGTTCCATCTAGATAACATTTCGGGTATCTCGGCGCATCTCATCAAAGTTATAAGTTCTGTATTTGGAAACTAATTTAAGTGCTTATTTTGATCTCAAAGTTTATTTATTTTGCATTAAGTGATGTGATCTCTGTTTCCTAGTCTCTCTCCTA
Organism: Cherax quadricarinatus; assembly: GCF_038502225.1. Lineage (NCBI taxonomy): Eukaryota > Metazoa > Arthropoda > Malacostraca > Decapoda > Parastacidae > Cherax > Cherax quadricarinatus. The sequence continues at coordinate 33,296,059 of NC_091321.1, read as the reverse complement.
CTTGACATAACTGTAGAAGGCCAGAGTCGGTGATCATAACGAGATCTAAAATATCGTTACCCCGAGTATCCTGGCAGCCTCCTGGTCCCCTGACCGTGCGCCTCAGTGTGTTGTAGTCACATTCAATTCACCAACTATTATTGCCTCTTTGTTCATACAAAGTGCCTTAATTTCGTCATACATACGAAGGATTTTTTCTCCGAGCCCAATATCACTTGGAGTGATATCTGAACTTACTGCTAAGGCGTATGTGGACAATTCGTCCAATTTTTTTGAAGTATAACACTGCAGGTATTTTTTTAACCAGCTGGTCTCACACAAGTGGGTGACGGCTCTTTACTCCCTTAAATTCCACCCCTCCTTTTAATAACCGAGTTTTCCCCCCTCTACCCCCTTCCTTTTTCACTGCGTGTAACCCCTCATGCAAGATTCATCCTTTATTGTCTCACTGTCCACATCGCTTATAATAGTACCAGTGTGTTTAAACACGCTTCCATCACTATTAAAGTCATCCCGAAGTTTTATACCTTCCAGGGCACAGTCCTCTTCACACGAATTCTTAAACCTCTGGTTTATATTCGTAGCTTTACTGAGTGTCTAGGCACCTACATCGCACCTAGGCAATAATCATTTAATTTCCATGTCTGAATTTCATAATAAGGGCATTATAACTATAAAGACTCTTCTTATCAATTGATTGAAATCATTACCTCCGATGTGAGCCATAAAAACTTAATTGTCTTGTGTGTTTATCGTCTTCTCTGCGAATATACCAACTGTATCCTTGATCCTCACACAAAAAATGCATAGCCTCCTTCAGTGTTTGCTGATACTACGACAAATCTGATGCGGAGAGGGAGAGAGGGAGAGGGAGAGAGGGAGAGGGAGAGGGAGAGGGAGAGAGGGGGAGAGAGAGTGAGAGAGAGAGAGAGAGAGAGAGAGAGAGAGAGAGAGAGAGAGAGAGAGAGAGAGAGAGAGAGAGAGAGAGAGAGAGAGAGAGAGAGAGAGAGAGCATAACAATAAAAATGCTTTCAAATGAGCTGATGTAGGTAACAGCTCTTAGCTTGTCAATAAAGTTAGGAATCCTTAACCTGTAAATAGATTGTCAATAAAGCTAGGGATCCTTAACCTTGTCAAACCCTGTGTAAAGAGAGAGAGAGAGAGAGAGAGAGAGAGAGAGAGAGAGAGAGAGAGAGAGAGAGAGAGGAAGCTAGGTGATCAGTGGTGACGGTGGGGGAGGGACATACGTCAAAGGAAGAGGCGGTGGGGAACTTTGCCTCAATAAAAAGATTGTATACTTCCAATACTTAAAAGGTGGAGAGGAGTAGAGAGGAGAGAAAAGGGAAGGAAAGTGGAAACGAAAGAGGGAATGGACGAGGGTTAATGAAAAGGAAGGAAAAGAACTGGCAGAAATGAGAACAAGATGAGAGAAGTTTGTTTAGAAGAGCAAATGCAAAATTAAAAAGAAAGGAAATAGAGAAGAGAAGGAGAACAAGAAGGGAAGAAAGCGGAAGAGACGATATGAGAGATGAGAAACAAGATGGAAGAGAAGCATCAGGAAAAAGGAAAGGGAAAATGAAAAGGAAAATAGAACAAGTGGAAAAAAAAAGAAAGAAGGGAGGAAGAAGGGGAGGGTGAGGGAGGGAGGGAGGGAGAGGGAGAGGGAGAGAGAAGGGGGTGAGGTGAGAGGCCTAATGGCTAAAATATGAAACAGAAGAAAAATGGCGAATTATGCGATAACATGATGATGAAGACAGAAATAGAAACTATAACACTTGACAACTACTGCCACCATCATTACCACCATTACCACCATCATTACCATCATTACCACCACTACCACCATCATTACCACCACTACCACCATCATTGCCACCACTACCACCATCATTACCATCACTACCACCATCATTACCGCCACCACTATTACCACTACCATCACTACCACCATCATTACCACCACTTCCACCATCATTACCATCCTCACCACCATCATTACCACCACCACCATTACCACTACCATCACTACTACCATCACCACACACCTCAATCACCACACTTCACCACCGCCACCACACACCACCATACACCTCAGTCACCACACTTTACCATCGCTACCACACACCATCACCACACAATCACCACACACCATCACCACACAGCATCATCACACAGCATCATCACACCATTACCAGCACCACCACACAGTACAGAGAGCCACTGTGAAGCTTACGAGGGTTTGAGGTCACTCACTGTGACCCAGGCTGTGTGAGTGGTCAGTTACTATGACCCAGGCTGTGTGGTTGAGGGGCCACTATGACCCAGGCTGTGTGGTTGTGGGGCAACTATGACCCAGGCTGTGTGGTTGTGGGGCCACTATGACCCAGGCTGTGTGGTTGTGGGGCCACTATGACCCAGGCTGTGTGGTTGTGGGGCCACTATGACCCAGGCTGTGTGGTTGTGGGGCCACTATGACCCAGGCTGTGTGAGTGGTCAGTTACTCTGACCCAGGCTGTGTGGTTGTGGGGCCACTATGACCCAGTCTGTGTGAGTGGTCAGTAACTATGACCCAGGCTGTGTGGTTGTGGGGCCACTTTGACTCAGGCTGTGTGAGTGGTCAGTTACTATGACCCAGGCTGTGTGGTTGTGGGGCTATGACCCAGGTGTATGGGGTCACTGTGACCCAGGCTATGAGAGAGTGGGGTCACTGACCCAGGCTGTGGGGTCACTGTGACGCAGGATGTGGGGGAATGGGGGTCACTGTGACCCAGACTGTGTAGATGTGGGATCACTGTGACCCAGGCTTTGTAGTTGTGGGGTCACTGACCCAGGCTGTGTGGGGTCACTGTGACCCAGGCTGAGGGAGTGTGAAGTAACTGAACCAGACTGTGTAGGTGTGGGTTCACTGTGACCCAGGCTGTGGGAGTGTGAGGTCACTGTGACCCAGGCTATGTAGGTGTGGGATCATTGACCCAGGCTGTGTGAGTGTTTGGCCACTGACCCAGGTTGTGTGAGTGTGGGGTCACTGTGACCAAGGCTGTTTGGGTGTGGGATCACTGTGACCCAAGCTGTGTGAGTGTGGGGTCACTGTGACCCAGGCTGTGTATGTGTGGGATCACTGTGACCCAGGCTGTGTGGGTGTGAGGTCACTATGACCCAGGTTGTGTGGGTGTGTGGTCACTGTGACCCAGGCTGTGTGGGTGTGGGATCACTGTGACCCCGGCTGTGTAGGTGTGGGAACACTGTGACCCAAGCTGTAAGTGTGGGGTCACTCTGACCCAGGCTGTGTAGGTGTGGGATCACTGTGACCCAGGCTGTGGGTGTGAGGTCACTATGACCCAGGTTGTGTGGGTGTGAGGTCACTGTGACGAAGGCTGTGTGAGTGTGGGGTCACTGTGACACAGGCTGTGAGTGTTGGGTCACTGTGACCCAAGCTGTGTTGGTGTGAGGTCACTGTGACCCAGGCTGTGTGAATGTGGGGTCACTGGGACCCAAGCTGTGTGGGTGTGAGGTCACTGTGACCCAGCCTGTGTGGGTGTGGGGTCACTGTTTCCAAGGCTGTGGGAGTGTGGGGTCAGTGACCCAGGCTGCGTGGGTGTGAGGTCACTGTGACCCAGGCTGTGTAGGTGAGGTGACTGATCCAGGCTGTGTGGGTGTGAGGTCACTGTGACAAAGGCTGTATGGGTGTGAGGTCACTGGCCCAGGCTGTGAGAGTGTGGGGTCACTGTGACCCAGGCTGTGTGGGATCACTGTAACCCAGGCTGTGGGAGTGAGAGGTCACTGTGACCCAGGCTGTGAGTGTGGAGTCATTGTGACCCAGGCTGTGAAAGTGTGGGATCACTGTGACCCAGGCTGTGAGAGTGTGAGGTCACTGTGACCAAGGCTGTGAGAGAGTGAGGTCACTGTGACCCAGGTTGTGAGTATGGGGTCACCAGTAAACAAACACCCAAGTAAAGTTAAACGGTAATATCTTAGTTACACCAGCCTTGGAGTAGGTACTGTACACCAGCCTTGGAGTAGGTACTGTACACCAGCCTTGGAGTAGGTACTGTACACCAGCCTTGGAGTAGGTACTGTACACCAGCCTTGGAGTAGGTACTGTACACCAGTCTTGGAGTAGGTACTGTACACCAGCCTTGGAGTAGGTACTGTACACCAGCCTTGGAGTAGGTACTGTACAACAGCCTTGGAGTAGGTACTGTACACCAGCCTTGGAGTAGGTACTGTACACCAGCCTTGGAGTAGGTAATGTACACCAGCCTTGGAGTAGGTACTGTACACCAGCCTTGGAGTAGGTACTGTACACCAGCCTTGGAGTAGGTACTGTACACCAGCCTTGGAGTAGGCACTGTACACCAGCCTTGGAGTAGGTACTGTACACCAGTCTTGGAGTAGGTACTGTACACCAGTCTTGGAGTAGGTACTGTACACCAGCCTTGGAGTAGGTACTGTACACCAGCCTTGGAGTAGGTACTGTACACCAGCCTTGGAGTAGGTACTGTACACCAGCCTAGGAGTAGGTACTGTACACCAGCCTTGGAGTAGGTACTGTACACCAGCCTTGGAGTAGGTACTGTACACCAGCCTTGGAGTAGGTACTGTACACCAGCCTTGGAGTAGGTACTGTACACCAGCCTTGGAGTAGGTACTGTACACCAGCCTTGGAGTAGGTACTGTACACCAGCCTTGGAGTAGGTACTGTACACCAGCTTTGGAGTAGGTACTGTACACCAGCCTTGGAGTAGGTACTGTACACCAGCCTTGGAGTAGGTACTGTACATCAGCCTTGGAGTAAGTACTGTACACCAGCCTTGGAGTAGGTACTGTACACCAGCCATGGAGTAGGTACTGTACACCAGCCTTGGAGTAGGTACTGTACATCAGCCTTGGAGTAGGTACTGTACACCAGCCTTGGAGTAGGTACTGTACACCAGCCTTGGAGTAGGTACTGTACATCAGCCTTGGAGTAGGTACTGTACACCAGCCTTGGAGTAGGTACTGTACACCAGCCTTGGAGTAGGTACTGTACACCAGCCTTGGAGTAGGTACTGTACACCAGCCTTGGAGTAGGTACTGTACATCAGCCTTGGAGTAGGTACTGTACACCAGCCTTGGAGTAGGTACTGTACACCAGCCTTGGAGTAGGTACTGTACACCAGCCTTGGAGAAGGTACTGTACACCAGCCTTGGAGTAGGTACTGTACACCAGCCTTGGAGTAGGTACTGTACACCAGCCTTGGAGTAGGTACTGTACATCAGCCTTGGAGTAGGTACTGTACACCAGCCTTGGAGTAGGTACTGTACACCAGCCTTGGAGTAGGTACTGTACACCAGCCTTGGAGTAGGTACTGTACACCAGCCTTGGAGTAGGTACTGTACACCAGCCTTGGAGTAGGTACTGTACATCAGCCTTGGAGTAGGTACTGTACACCAGTCTTGGAGTAGGTACTGTACACCAGCCTTGGAGTAGGTACTGTACACCAGCCTTGGAGTAGGTACTGTACACCAGCCTTGGAGTAGGTACTGTACACCAGCCTTGGAGTAGGTACTGTACACCAGCCTTGGAGTAGGTACTGTACACCAGCCTTGGAGTAGGTACTGTACACCAGCCTTGGAGTAGGTACTGTACAACAGCCTTGGAGTAGGTACTGTACACCAGCCTTGGAGTAGGTACTGTACACCAGCCTTGGAGTAGGTACTGTACACCAGCCTTGGAGTAGGTACTGTACACCAGCCTTGGAGTAGGTACTGTACACCAGCCTTGGAGTAGGTACTGTACACCAGCCTTGGAGTAGGCACTGTACACCAGCCTTGGAGTAGGTACTGTACACCAGTCTTGGAGTAGGTACTGTACACCAGTCTTGGAGTAGGTACTGTACACCAGCCTTGGAGTAGGTACTGTACATCAGCCTTGGAGTAGGTACTGTACACCAGCCTTGGAGTAGGTACTCTACACCAGCCTTGGAGTAGGTACTGTACACCAGCCTTGGAGTAGGTACTGTACACCAGCCTTGGAGTAGGTATTGTACACCATTATGTACAACTTTCCTATAGGACAAGGTATCAGTCCAAAGCTAATGAATCCACTTTTGCTAAATACATGAAAATCAACAGTATTTACCTACCACACAGTTCCTCCATCAACAGTACCTACCACACAGCCCCACCATCAACAGTACCTACCACACAGCCCCACCATCAACAGTACCTACCACACAGCCCCACCATCAACAGTACCTACCACACAGCCCCACCATCAACAGTACCTACCACACAATCAAACCATCAACAGTACCTACCATACAGTCCCCCATCAACAGTACCTACCACACAGCCCCACCATCAACAGTACCTACCACACAATCCCACCATACACAGTACCTACCACACAGTCCCACCATACACAGTACCTACCACACAGTCCCACCATCAAAAGAACCTACCACACAGTCCCACCATCAACAGTACCTACTACACAGTCCCACCATCAACAGTACCTACAACACAGCCCCACCATCAACAGTACCTACCAAACAGCCCCACCATCAACAGTACCTACCACACAGCCCCACCATCAACAGTACCTACCACACAGTCCCACCATCAACAGTACCTACCACACAGCCCCACCATCAACAGTACCTACCAAACAGCCCCACCATCAACAGAACTTACCACACAGCCCCACCATCAACAGTACCTACCACACAGCCCCACCATCAACAGTACCTACCACACAGCCCCACCATCAACAGTACCTACCACACAGCCAAACCATCAACAGTACCTACCACACAGATCCACCATCAACAGTACCTACCACACTGTCCCACCATCAACAGTACCTACCACAAAGTCCCACCATCAACAGTACCTACCACACAGTTCCACCATCAACAGTACCTACCACACAGTCCCACCATCAACAGTACCTACCACCCAGTCCCTCCATCAATAGTACCTACCACACAGTCTCACCATCAACAGTACCTAAAACACAATCCCACCATCAACAGTACCTACCACACAGTCCCACCATCAACAGTACCTACCACACAGTCCCACCATCAACAGTACCTACCACACAGTCCCACCATCAACAGTACCTACCACACAGTCCCACCATCAACAGTACCTACCACACAGTCCCACCATCAACAGTACCTACCACACAGCCCCATCATCAACAGTACCTACCACACAGGCCCTCCTTCAACAGTACCTACCACACAGCCCCTCCATCAACAGTACCTACCACACAGTCCCACCATCAACAGTACCTACCACACAGCCCCAATATCAACATTACCTACCAGACAGTCACTCCAAAACAATACCTACCACACAGTCTGGCCATCAACAGTATTTACCTACCACACAGTCCCTCCGTCAACAGTACCTACCACACAGTCCCACAATCAACAGTACCTACCACACAGCCCCACCATCAACAGTACCTACCACACAATCAAACCATCAACAGTACCTACCACACAGTCCCCCATCAACAGTACCTACCACACAGCCCCACCATCAACAGTACCTACCACACAATCCCACCATACACAGTACATGCCACACAGTCCCACCATACACAGTACCTACCACACAGTCCCACCATCAAGAGAACCTACCACACAGTCCCACCATCAACAGTACCTACTACACAGTCCCACCATCAACAGTACCTACCACACAGCCCCACCATCAACAGTACCTACCACACTGTCCCACCATCAACAGTACCTACCACACAGCCCCACCATCAACAGTACCTACCAAACAGCCCCACCATCAACAGTACCTACCACACAGCCCCACCATCAACAGTACCTACCACACAGTCCCACCATCAACAGTACCTACCACACAGCCCCACCATCAACAGTACCTACCAAACAGCCCCACCATCAACAGTACCTACCACACAGCACCACCATCAACAGTACCTACCACACAGCCCCACCATCAACAGTACCTACCACACAGCCCCACCATCAACAGTACCTACCACACAGACAAACCATCAACAGTACCTACCACACAGATCCACCATCAACAGCACCTACCACACAGATCCACCATCAACAGTACCTACCACACAGCCCCTCCATCAACAGTACTTACCACACAGTCCCACCATCAACAGTACCTACCACCCAGTCCCTCCATCAATAGTACCTACCACACAGCCCCACCATCAACAGTACCTACCACACAGTCCCACCATCAACAGTACCTACCACACAGTCCCACCATCAATAGTACCTACCACACATTCCCACCATCAACAGTACCTACCACACAGTCCCACCATCAACAGTACCTACCACACAGCCCCATCATCAACAGTACCTACCACACAGCCCCTCCATCAACAGTACCTACCACACAGCCCCTCCATCAACAGTACCTACCACACAGTCCCACCATCAACAGTACCTACCACACAGCCCCAATATCAACATTACCTACCAGACAGTCACTCCAAAACAATACCTACCACACAGTCTGGCCATCAACAGTATTTACCTACCACACAGTCCCTCCGTCAACAGTACCTACCACACAGTCCCACCATCAACAGTACCTACCTCACAGCCCCTCCATCAACAGTACCTACCACACAGTCCCACCATCAACAGTACCTACCACACATCACTACCATCAACAGTGCCTACCACACAGTCCATCCATCTACAGTACCTACCACACATCCCCACCATCAACAGTACCTACCACACATCACCACCATCAACAGTACCTACCACACAGCCCAACCGTCAACAGTACCTACCACACAGTCACACCATCAACAGTACCTACCACACAGTTCCAACATCAACAGTACCTACCACACAGTCACACCATCAACAGTACCTACCACACAGCCCCACCATCAACAGTACCTACCACACAGTCCCACCCTCAACAGTACCTACCACACAGTCCCACCATCAACAGTACCTACCACACAGTCCCACCATCAACAGTACCTACCACACAGTCCCACCATCAACAGTACCTACCACACAGTCACACCATCAACAGTACCTACCACACAGTCCCACCATCAACAGTACCTACCACACAGTCCCACCATCAACAGTACCTACCACACAGTCACACCATCAACAGTACCTACCACACAGTCCCACCATCAACAGTACCTACCACACAGTCACACCATCAACAGTACCTACCACACAGTCACACCATCAACAGTACCTACCACACAGTCCCACCATCAACAGTACCTACCACACAGTCCCACCATCAACAGTACCTACCACACAGTCCCACCATCAACAGTACCTACCACACAGTCCCACCATCAACAGTACCTACAACTCAGTCCCACCATCAACAGTACCTACCACACAGTCCCACCATCCACAGTACCTACCACACAGTCACACCATCAACAGTACCTACCACACAGTCCCACCATCAACAGTACCTACCACACAGTCACACCATCAACAGTACCTACCACACAGCCCCACCATCAACAGTACCTACCACACAGTCACACCATCAACAGTACCTACCACACAGTCATACCATCAACAGTACCTACCACACAGCCCCACCATCAACAGTACCTACCACACAGTCCCACCATCAACATTACCTACCACTCAGTCCCACCATCCACAGTACCTACCACTCAGTCCCACCATCAACAGTACCTACCACACAGTCCCACCATCAACAGTACCTACCACACAGTCACACCATCAACAGTACCTACCACACAGTCCCACCATCAACAGTACCTACCACACAGTCACACCATCAACAGTACCTACCACACAGTCCCACCATCAACAGTACCTACCACAGTCACACCATCAACAGTACCTACCACAAAGTCCAACCATCAACAGTACCTACCACACAGTCACACCATCAACAGTACCTACCACACAGTCACACAAACAATACCTACCACACAGTCCCACCATCAACAGTACCTATCACACAGTCCCATTATCAACAATACCTACCACACAGTCACACCAACAGTACCTACCACACAGTCCCACCATCAACAGTACCTACCACACAGTCCCACCATCAACAGTACCTACCACACAGTCACACCATCAACAGTACCTACCACACAGTCACACCATCAACAATACCTACCACACAGTCCCACCATCAACAGTACCTACCACACAGTCCCACCATCAACAATACCTACCACACAGTCACACCATCAACAGTACCTACCACACAGTCACACCATCAACAGTACCTACCACACAGTCCCACCATCAACAATACCTACCACACAGTCACACCATCAACAGTACCTACCACACAGTCCCACCATCAACAGTACCTACCACACAGTCCCACCATCAACAGTACCTACCACACAGTCACACCATCAACAGTACCTACCACACAGTCCCACCATCAACAGTACCTACCACAGAGTCCCACCATCAACAATACCTACCACACAGTCACACCATCAACAGTACCTACCACACAGTCACACCATCAACAGTACCTACCAAACAGTCACACCATCAACAGTACCTACCACACAGTCACACCATCAACAGTACCTACCACACAGTCACACCATCAACAGTACCTACCACACAGTCCCACCATCAACAATACCTACCACACAGTCACACCATCAACAGTACCTACCACACAGTCACACCATCAACAGTACCTACCACACAGTCCCACCATCAACAGTACCTACCACACAGTCACACCATCAACAATACCTACCACACAGTCACACCATCAACAGTACCTACCACACAGTCACACCATCAACAGTACCTACCACACAGTCCCACCATCAACAATACCTACCACACAGTCACACCATCAACAGTACCTACCACACAGTCACACCATCAACAGTACCTACCACACAGTCACACCATCAACAGTACCTACCACACAGTCACACAATCAACAGTGCCTACCACACAGTCCCACCATCAACAATACCTACCACACAGTCACACCATCAACAGTACCTTCCACACAGTCCCACCATCAACAGTACCTACCACACAGTCCCACCATCAACAGTACCTACCACACAGTCACACCATCAACAGTACCTACCACACAGTCACACCATCAACAGTACCTACCACACAGTCACACCATCAACAGTACCTACCACACAGTCATACCATCAACAGTACCTACCACACAGTCACACCATCAACAGTACCTACCACACAGTCCCACCATCAACAGTACCTACCACACAGTCACACCAACAGTACCTACCACACAGTCACACCATCAACAGTACCTACCACACAGTCACACCATCAACAGTACCTATCACACAGTCACACCATCAACAGTACCTACCACACAGTCACACCATCAACAGTATCTACAACACAGTCACACCATCAACAATACCTACCACACAGTCCCACCATCAACAGTACCTACCACACAGCCCCACCATCAACAATACCTACCACACAGTCCCACCATCAACAATACCTACCACACAGTCCCACCATCAACAGTACCTACCACACAGCCCCATCATCAACAGTACCTACCACACAGTCCCACCATCAACAGTACCTACCACACAGCCCCATCATCAACAGTACCTACCACACAGTCCCACCATCAACAGTACCTACCACACAGTCCCACCGTCATCAGTACCTACCACACAGTCCCACCGTCAACAGTACCTACCACACAGTCACACCATCAACAGTACCTACCACACAGTCCCACCATCAACAATACCTACCACACAGTCCCACCATCAACAGTACCTACCACACAGTCACACCATCAACAGTACCTACCACACAGTCCCACCATCAACAGTACCTACCACTCAGTCCCACCATCCACAGTACCTACCACACAGTCCCACCATCAACAGTACCTACCACACAGTCACACCATCAACAGTACCTACCACACAGTCCCACCATCAACAGTACCTACCACACAGTCACACCATCAACAGTATCTACCACACAGTCCCACCATCAACAGTACCTACCACACAGTCACACCATCAACAGTACCTACCACACAGTCCCACCATCAACAATACCTACCACACAGTCCCACCATCAACAGTACCTACCACACAGTCACACCATCAACAGTACCTACCACACAGTCCCACCATCAACAGTACCTACCACTCAGTCCCACCATCCACAGTACCTACCACACAGTCCCACCATCAACAGTACCTACCACACAGTCACACCATCAACAGTACCTACCACACAGTCCCACCATCAACAATACCTACCACACAGTCCCACCATCAACAGTACCTACCATACAGTCACACCATCAACAGTACCTACCACACAGTCCCACCATCAACAGTATCTTCCACACAGTCCCACCATCAACAGTACCTACCACACAGTCCCACCATCAACAGTACCTACCACACAGTCCCACCATCAACAGTACCTACCACACAGTCACACCATCAACAGTACCTACCACACAGTCCCACCATCAACAGTACCTACCACACAGTCACACCATCAACAGTACCTACCACACAGTCCCACCATCAACAGTACCTACCACACAGTCACACCATCAACAGTACCTACCACACAGTCCCACCATCAACAGTACCTACCACACAGTCACACCATCAACAGTACCTACCACACAGTCCCACCATCAACAGTACCTACCACACAGTCACACCATCAACAGTACCTACCACACTGTCACACCATCAACAGTACCTACCACACAGTCCCACCATCAACAGTACCTACCACACAGTCACACAATCAACAGTACCTACCACACAGTCACACAACAGTACCTACCACACAGTCACACCATCAACAGTACCTACCACACAGTCACACCATCAACAGTACCTACCACACAGTCACACCATCAACAGTACCTACCACACAGTCCCACCATCAACAGTACCTACCACACAGTCACACCATCAACAATACCTACCACACAGTCCCACCATCAACAGTACCTACCACACAGCCCCACCATCAACAGTACCTACCACACAGTCACACCATCAACAGTACCTACCACACAGTCCCACCATCAACAGTACCTACCACACAGTCCCACCATCAACAGTACCTACCACACAGTCACACCATCAACATTACCTACCACACAGTCCCACAATCAACAGTACCTACCACACAGTCCCACCATCAACAGTACCTACCACACAGTCCCACCATCAACAGTACCTACCACACAGTCCCACCATCAACAGTACCTACCACACAGTCCCACCATCAACAGTACCTACCACACAGTCCCACCATCAACAGTACCTACCTCACAGTCCCACCATCAACAGTACCTACCACACAGTCCCACCATCAACAGTACCTACCACACAGTCACACCATCAACAGTACCTACCACACAGTCCCACCATCAACAGTACCTACCACACAGTCCCACCATCAACAGTACCTACCACACAGTCCCACCATCAACAGTACCTACCACACAGTCCCACCATCAACAGTACCTACCACACAGTCCCACCATCAACAGTACCTACCACACAGTCCCACCATCAACAGTACCTACCACACAGTCCCACCATCAACAGCACCTACCACACAGTCCCACCATCAACAGTACCTACCACACAGCCCCAATATCAACATTACCTACCAGACAGTCACTCCAAAACAATACCTACCACACAGTCTGGCCATCAACAGTACCTACCACACAGTCCCACAATCAACAGTACCTACCACACAGCCCCACCATCAACAGTACCTACCACACAATCAAACCATCAACAGTACCTACCACACAGTCCCCCATCAACAGTACCTACCACACAATCCCACCATCAACAGTACCTACCACACAGTCCCACCATCAACAGTACCTACCACACAATCCCACCATCAACAGTACCTACCACACAGTCCCACCATCAACAGCACCTACCACACAGTCCCACCATCAACAGTAGCTACCACACAGTCCCACCATCAACAGTACCTACCACACAGCCCCATCATCAACAGTACCTACCACACAGTCCCACCATCAACAGTACCTACCACACAGCCCCATCATCAACAGTACCTACCACACAGTCCCACCATCAACAGTACCTACCACACAGTCCCACCATTATCAGTACCTACCACACAGTCCCACCGTCAACAGTACCTACCACACAGTCACACCATCAACAGTACCTACCACACAGTCCCACCATCAACAATACCTACCACACAGTCCCACCATCAACAGTACCTACCACACAGTCACACCATCAACAGTACCTACCACACAGTCCCACCATCAACAGTACCTACCACTCAGTCCCACCATCCACAGTACCTACCACACAGTCCCACCATCAACAGTACCTACCACACAGTCACACCATCAACAGTACCTACCACACAGTCCCACCATCAACAGTACCTACCACACAGTCACACCATCAACAGTATCTACCACACAGTCCCACCATCAACAGTACCTACCACACAGTCACACCATCAACAGTACCTACCACACAGTCCCACCATCAACAATACCTACCACACAGTCCCACCATCAACAGTACCTACCACACAGTCACACCATCAACAGTACCTACCACACAGTCCCACCATCAACAGTACCTACCACTCAGTCCCACCATCCACAGTACCTACCACACAGTCCCACCATCAACAGTACCTACCACACAGTCCCACCATCAACAGTACCTACCACACAGTCACACAATCAACAGTACCTACCACACAGTCACACAATCAACAGTACCTACCACACAGTCACACCATCAACAGTACCTACCACACAGTCACACCATCAACAGTACCTACCACACAGTCACACCATCAACAGTACCTACCACACAGTCTCACCATCAACAGTACCTACCACACAGTCACACCATCAACAATACCTACCACACAGTCCCACCATCAACAGTACCTACCACACAGCCCCACCATCAACAGTACCTACCACACAGTCACACCATCAACAGTACCTACCACACAGTCCCACCATCAACAGTACCTACCACACAGTCCCACCATCAACAGTACCTACCACACAGTCCCACCATCAACAGTACCTACCACACAGTCACACCATCAACATTACCTACCACACAGTCCCACCATCAACAGTACCTACCACACAGTCACACCATCAACAGTACATACCACACAGCCCCACCATCAACAGTACCTACCACACAGTCCCACCATCAACAGTACCTACCACACAGTCCCACCATCAACAGTACCTACCACACAGTCCCACCATCAACAGTACCTACCACACAGTCCCACCATCAACAGTACCTACCACACAGTCCCACCATCAACAGTACCTACCACACAGTCCCACCATCAACAGTACCTACCACACAGTCCCACCATCAACAGTACCTACCACACAGTCCCACCATCAACAGTACCTACCTCACAGTCCCACCATCAACAGTACCTACCACACAGTCCCACCATCAACAGTACCTACCACACAGTCACACCATCAACAGTACCTACCACACAGTCACACCATCAACAGTACCTACCACACAGTCCCACCATCAACAGTACCTACCACACAGTCCCACCATCAACAGTACCTACCACACAGTCCCACCATCAACAGTACCTACCACACAGTCCCACCATCAACAGTACCTACCACACAGTCCCACCATCAACAGTACCTACCACACAGTCCCACCATCAACAGCACCTACCACACAGTCCCACCATCAACAGTACCTACCACACAGCCCCAATATCAACATTACCTACCAGACAGTCACTCCAAAACAATACCTACCACACAGTCTGGCCATCAACAGTACCTACCACACAGTCCCACAATCAACAGTACCTACCACACAGCCCCACCATCAACAGTACCTACCACACAATCAAACCATCAACAGTACCTACCACACAGTCCCCCATCAACAGTACCTACCACACAATCCCACCATCAACAGTACCTACCACACAGTCCCACCATCAACAGTACCTACCACACAATCCCACCATCAACAGTGCCTACCACACAGTCCCACCATCAACAGCACCTACCACACAGTCCCACCATCAACAGTAGCTACCACACAGTCCCACCATCAACAGTAGCTACCACACAGTCCCACCATCAACAGCACCTACCACACAGTCCCACCATCAACAGTACCTACAACACAGTCCCACCATCAACAGTACCTACCACACAGTCCCACCATCAACAGTACCTACCACACAGTCCCACCATCAACAGTACCTACCACACAGTCCCATCATCAACAGTACCTACCACACAGTCCCACCATCAACAGTACCTACCACACAGTCCCACCATCAACAGTACCTACCACACAGTCACCCCATCAACAGTACCTACCACACAGTCCCACCATCAACAGTACCTACCACACAGTCCCACCATCAACAGTACCTACAACACAGTCCCACCATCAACAGTACCTACCACACAATCCCACCATCAACAGTACCTACCACACAGTCCCATCATCAACAGTACCTAGCACACAGTCCCACCATCAACAGTACCTACCACACAGTCCCACCATCAACAGTACCTACCACACAGTCCCACCATCAACAGTACCTAAAACACAGTCCCACCATCAACAGTACCTACCACACAGTCACCCCATCAACAGTACCTACCACACAGTCCCACCATCAACAGTACCTACCACACAGTCCCACCATCAACAGTACCTACGACACAGTCCCACCATCAACAGTACCTACCACACAGTCACACCATCAACAGTACCTACCACACAGTCACACCATCAACAGTACCTACCACACAGTCCCACCATCAACAGTACCTACCACACAGTCACACCATCAACAGTACCTACCACACAGTCCCACCATCAACAGTACCTACCACACAGTCCCACCATCAACAGTACCTACCACACAGTCCCACCATCAACAGTACCTACCACACAGTCCCACCATCAACAGTACCTACCACACAGTCCCACCATCAACAGTACCTACCACACAGTCCCACCATCAACAGTACCTACCACACAGTCCCACCATCAACAGTACCTACCACACAGTCCCATCATCAACAGTACCTACCACACAGTTCCACCATCAACAGTACCTACCTCACAGTCCCATCATCAACAGTACCTACCACACAGTCCCACCATCAACAGTACCTACCACACAGTCCCATCATCAACAGTACCTACCACACAGTTCCACCATCAACAGTACCTACCTCACAGTCCCATCATCAACAGTACCTACCACACAGTCCCACCATCAACAGTACCTACCACACAGTCCCACCATCAACAGTACCTACCACACAGTCCTACCATCAACAGTACCTACCACACAGTCCCACCATCAACAGTACCTACCACACAGTCCCACCATCAACAGTACCTACCACACAGTCCCACCATCAACAGTACCTACCACACAGTCCCACCATCAACAGTACCTACCACACAGTCCCACCATCAACAGTACCTACCACACAGCTCCACCATCAACAGTACCTACCACACAGTCCCACCATCAACAGTACCTACCACACAGTCCCACCATCAACAGTACCTACCACACAGTCCCACCATCAACAGTACCTACCACACAGTCCCACCATCAACAGTACCTACCACACAGTCCCACCATCAACAGTACCTGCCACACAGTCCCACCATCAACAGTACCTACAACACAGTCACACCATCAACAGTACCTACCACACAGTCACACTATCAACAGTACCTACCACACAGTCACACCATCAACAGTACCTACCACACAGTCCCACCATCAACAGTACCTACCACACAGTCCCACCATCAACAGTACCTACCACACAGTCCCACCATCAACAGTACCTACCACACAGCTCCACCATCAACAGTACCTACCACACAGTCCCACCATCAACAGTACCTACCACACAGTCCCACCATCAACAGTACCTACCACACAGCCCCTCCATCAACAGTACCTACCACACAGTCCCACCATCAACAGTACCTACCACACAGTCCCACCATCAACAGTACCTACCACACAGCCCCTCCATCAACAGTACCTACCACACAGTCCCACCATCAACAGTACCTACCACACAGTCCCACCATCAACAGTACCTACCACACAGTCCCACCATCAACAGTACCTACCACACAGTCCCACCATCAACAGTACCTACCACACAGTCCCACCGTCAACAGTACCTACCACACAGTCCCACCATCAACAGTACCTACCACACAGTCACACCATCAACAGTACCTACCACACAGCCCCTCCATCAACAGTACCTACCACACAGTCCCACCATCAACAGTACCTACCACACAGTCCCACCATCAACAGTACCTACCACACAGTCCCACCATCAACAGTACCTACCACACAGTCCCACCATCAACAGTACCTACCACACAGTCCCACCGTCAACAGTACCTACCACACAGTCCCACCATCAACAGT